>NW_007252220.1:300353-305993 GCF_000164805.1 Carlito syrichta | reverse complement strand
GCCCAGCTGATTTTTTGATTTATTGTAGAGATGAGGTCTCGCTGCCCAGGCAGGTCTCGAACTCGCAGGCTCAGGCAATCCACTCACCTCAGCCTCCCAAAGCGCAGGATTACAGGCTGAGCCACCGAGCCCGGCCTAAAATTCTTATGGAAGCAAAAAATAGTCAAATAGTCAAGGCATCATTAGCAAAAAGAAAAAAAAAGCTAGAGACATCACACTGTTGGATTTTAAAATATATTACAAAGCTATAGTAATTAAAACAACATGTGGCTGGGCACAGTAGCTCACAGATGTAAACCCAGTGCTTTGGGAGGCTGAGGTGGGAGGTTTGCTTGAGGCCAGGAGTTTGAGATCAGCCTGGGCAATATAGTGAGACTGCCATCTCTACAAAAACAAACAAACACACAAAAAACCATGAGACTGGCATAAAAACAGACATATTGACGAATGAAATAAGATCAAGATTCCAGACATAAACATACACATCTATGCTTAATTGATTTTTGACAAAGATGCTAAAACCACACAATGGTAGAAGATCAATTTATTTAATAAATGCTGTTGGGTTAACTGGTTATCCACATACAGAAGAATGAAAGTGAACCGTTGTCTCATCTCACACAAGAAGTAACTAAAATTGGATTAAAGATTTAAACATAAATCCAGGAAATACAAAATTGCTAGAAGAAAACACAGGGTAAATCTTCATGACATTGGTCTGGGCAGAGATTTCTTGGATATGACCCCAAAAACATAGGAAATGAAAGCAAAAATAGTTAAACGGGATTGCATCAAACTAAAAATTGCACAGCAAAGAAAACAATAGAGTGAAGAGATAAACCATGGATTGGGAGAAAAATTTTGCAAATTATATGCAAATAAGGGAATAATATTCAAAATATACAAGGAATTCAAACTGCTTAATAACAAGAAAACAAGCAACCCTATTTAAAAAGGGGCAAAAAACTTGAATAGGCATTTCTCAAAAGAAGACATACAAATGGCCAACAGACATATGAAAAAAATTTTTAACATCTTTAATCATAAGAGAAATGCAAATTAAAACCACAGTGAGATATCACCTCACACCTAGAACAGTGGTTACCAGAGGCTGGTGATGGTGAGAGATGGGGAAAAAAGATATAGTTTTATGGGCATAAAGTTTTAGTTAGATAGGAGAAATGTGTTCTATTGCACAGGAAGGTGACTATAGTTAATAATGTATATTTCAAGATAGCTAAAAGAGAGGATTTTAAATGTTCTCATACCAAAGAAATGATGAATATTCAAAGTGACAAATACGTTAATTACCTAGATTTGATCATTCCACAATGTATGCTTGTATTGAAACATCACATTGTACCCCATAAATATATACAATTATTTTTTGTCAACTAAAAATAAAATAAAAATGTAAAAAGAACATAGTTACAGAACTAATAATACCTGATTTTAAGACTTACTTTAAAGCTACAATAATATAGACAACAAGGTGTTGCTGAAAAGACAGATAAATAGATTAATGGAACAGAATAGAAAGTCCAGAAATAAACTTTCACATATATGAGCAACTGATTTTTGGCAAAGGTGAAGAGGTGATTCCATGGAGAAAGGATAGTGTTTTCAATAAATGATGCTAGAGCAATTAGATGGATATGTGAAAAAAGAAAGAAAAAACTTAAATCCATACCTTGCATCTATTAAAAAAAACTCACAATAGAACATAGACCTAAATGTGATACTTATAGATAGAAAAGCATAAACCTAAATATAAACTTCTAAAAGAAGATACAGAAAAAGTCTTTGTGAACTTGGCAAAAATTTCTCAAGTCTAACATCAAAAACATAATCCAGGCTGGGCACGGTGGTTCACACCTGTAAACCTAGCACTTTGGGAGACTGAGGCAGGAGAATCACTTGAGCACAGGAATTCAAGACCAGCCTGGGCAGCATAGTGAGAATTTTGTTTCTTTAAAAAAGAAAAACATAATCCATATACAGTTTATAAACTGAACTTTATAGAAATTTAAAACATCTGATTCTCCAATGACATGGTGAAGAAAATAGGAAAACACCCCACAGAATGAAATAAAATATGTGTAAAGCATATATATGATAAAGAACACATACCCAGTACATATACACAATGGAATATTATGCAGCAATAAATAAGGACAAAATTATGAACCTCACAGCAACTTAGATGGATTTAGAGCCTATAGTACTCAGTGATCTGTCACAGAAACAAAGAACTGAGTACCACATTTTCTCACTCATAAGCAGACCCTGAACAATTATCATAATACTATAAGAAAGGAACTGACAATAGTGAGAAACTGCCAGGGGAGTGGTGGTGGTGGGGGCACACATCAATAAGGGTACCTGATCTCAAACCAGGTGAAGTGAGGACCAAAAAAGCCCAAACTTTACCTGTACAATGGCCATTTGTATACCTAACTTTGAATTATACCCCACATCATTAAAATAAAAAAAGGACATGTACCTAGAATATATAAAGGACTGCCAAAATTTATCACTAAGAAAACATATAACTAAATAAAATATGGGCAAAATGTATGAACAGACATTTTACTAAAGAAGATATCTGAATGACAAATAAGCACATGGAAAGATGCACAACATTGATAGTCATTAGGGAAATGTAAAACTGCAATGAGATACAAACTATTAGAATAGCTAAAATTAAAATTTTGACCATAGTAAGGATTAGCGAAGAAGTGGAGGAAATGGAACTCTCATACACATGGGAGTGTAAATGGTACAACCATTTTTGAAAAGTAGTTTGATAGGTTCTTTAAAAATTAAAACATAAATTTACCATATGATCCAGTTGTCTTAGTCCATTTGTGCTGCTATAACAGATTACCTGAGACTGGGTAATTTACAATGAACAGAAATTTATTTACTTATAGTTCTGGAGACTGGGAAGTCCAAGATCAAGGCACTGGCAGGTTCATTGTCTGGTGAGGGCTGCTCTCTGCTTCCAAGATGGTGCTTTATTTGCTTTATCTTTCAGAGGTAAAGAAGATTGTATACTCACATGGCAGAAGGCAGAAGGGCAAAAGGAATAAACTCCTTCTGTCAAATATTTTTATAAGGGCACTTAATCCCATTCACAGAAGTGAGGAACGCTCATGACTGAATCACCTCTTAAAGGCCCCATCTCTTAATACTATCACACTGGAAACAGATGAATCTTGGAGTTGACACATTGAAACCATACCATGAGCCACAGTAAAAGCTTAGGCTTTTAACCAAGAGAAATGAAGCATTATTGTAAGACAAATACCTGTACATGAATGTACACAGCTGCTTTATTTGTACTGGTCCAAAACTGTAAACAACCCAAATGTCCTTTAATTGGGAAATGGCTAAACAAACTGTGATGTGTCTATACAATAGACTGTTACTCAGGACTAAGAAAGGGATACACTATTGGTGAATCCCACAACGTGGATGAATCTCAAAAGAGTTGAGTGAAAGAAGCCAGACAAAGTGTTCACACCAAATGATTCCATTTATGTAATACTATACGAAACACAAACTAATGTATAATGACAGAAAGCAGAACAGTAGTTGTCTTGAGGTAGGGCTGAATAGGGAGGGATTACCAAAAGGCATAAGGAAACTTTGGGAGTTATATGTATGCTCAATATCTTAATTGTAGCAGTGTATACATATGTCAAATCTCACTAAATGGTATATTTTATGTGCAATTTGTTTGTATATCAATTATATCTCAACAAAACCTTGAAGTTAAATGATCCCAGCAAGGTTTTCTTTGTAGATATAGACAAGCTTATTGTAAAATTTAAATATAAATATACAGGATCTAGAATAGCTAAAGCGATCTTTAAAAAGAAGAATAAAATAGGAGGAATAAGTCTACTCAATATTAAGTTCTGCTGTGAAGCTACAGTAATCAAAACAGTGTCATATTGAAAGAGGAATTGACACACAGATCAATATAATGCAATAGGATAGGATAGAAGACCTAAAATAGACACACAAATATGCCCAATTGATTTTTTGACAAAGTCGCCAAACCAGTTCATTTGAGAAATCATAGACTTTTCAATAAATGGTGCTGGTTAACATCCATAGGCTGAAAAATGAACCTCTATATAAGCCTTGTACCTTATACAAAATTGATTCAAGATAGATTACAGACTTAAGTGTAAAACATAAAACGATTTTTAAAAAGTTTAGAAAAAAGTAAAAGAAAATCTTTGGGATATAGAGCCAGGTAGAATTCTTAGACTTTATACCAAAAGCATGATCCATGCAAGCAAAAAATTGGGAAGTTGGATTTTATCAAAGTTAAATACATGTGCTCTGTGAAAGATCATGTTAAAAGGATAAAAAGACAAGATACACACTGAGAGAAAAATTTTGCACCCCCCATATTTGAAAAAGGACTTGTGTCTCATATTCTTTAAAGAGCTCTCAAAACTCAACAGTAAAAACAAAAAGCAATCCAATTAGCAAATGGGCAAAAGACATGAAGAGACCCAGAAGATACAGATGGCAAATAAGAAATAAGCTCATAAAAGTATATCCATTATCCATTAGGACAATGAAAATTGCCTTGTGTGTGGGCATAATGAGATGTCACAGCACACCTATCAGAATGATTAAACACAAAAAATTGACAAAGATTAAGCAACATTGGTTAGTATGTGAAGAATGTGAATCACCTATTTGTTGCTGGTGGGAATATAAATGGCACGACCACTCTGTAAAACAGTTCGACAGTTTGTTGTAAAACTGAACATGCAACTACCATATGATCGAGCAACTACACTCTTGGCATCTATCCCAGAGAAATGAAAATTTATGTTCACACAAAATCTTGTACACAAATGTTCGTGGCAACTTTATTCATAACAGTAAAAACTGGAAACAACACAAATAGCTTAAAACAGGTAAATGGTCAAACAAAATGTGGTACATCCATATCATGGAGTACTACTTAGCAATAAAAAGAAACAAGCTATTGATACACACATCATAGTCTGCTTTGTGTTGCTATAACAGAATTCCACAGACTGGGTAATTTATGAACAATAGACATTTATTTGGCTCATGATTCTGAAGACTGAAAAACTCAAGAGCATGGCACTGACATCTGGTGAGGACCTTCACATTGCATTATCTCATAGTAGAGAGCTGAAGGGCAAGAAGCTCTGGCAGAGAGAGCAAGAGGAGGCCAAACTTGCTTTTATAACAGTCATTCTTGTGATAGCTGTTCCACTCCAGATATAATGACATTAATTCATTCTAATCACCTTTTATTAGGTTCCACCTCCCAACACTGTTGCACTGGAGATATAGTTTCCAACACATGAACTTTGGGGAACACATTTAAACCATAACAATGCAACAACTTAGAAATCTCTAGGAAGTTATGCTGAGTGGAAAGCTAACCCCACAAGGTTACCTGCTTTCCATTTATATAACATTCTTGAAATGATGAAACCATAGAAATGGAGAACACATTGGTGATTATCAGGGATTAGGGATAGAGTGGGAGAGGGATGTGTGTGGGAAGATACTGGGTGTAGTTTTTTGTTTTTTGGGTTTTTTTTGAGTTGGAGTCTCACTCTGTCGCCCAGACTG
>NW_007252220.1:255603-300100 GCF_000164805.1 Carlito syrichta | reverse complement strand
CAGCTGATTTTTTTTATTTATTGTAGAGATGAGGCCTCGCTGCCCAGGTGGGTCTCGAACCCGTGGGCTCAGGCAATCCACTCACCTCAGCCTCCCAAAGGCGTGGGATTACAGGCTGAGCCACCAAGCCCGGCTTGGGTATAGTTTTAAAGGGGCAACACGAGAGGTTCTTGTGGTGATGTAACTGTTCTGTATTGTGACTGTGGTGGTGAATACCAGAACCTACATGTGTGATAAAACTGCACCAAAGTAAATATACACACATACACATGCACACAGCTGAGTTCAAGTAAAATGGAAAAATCTAAATAAATTTGGTTGATCACAATATTCTGGTTGTGGTATTCTACTGTAATTTTGTAAGATGTCACTATTGGGGGAAATTGGGTGAAGGGTAAATGAGACTTCTCTGTATGACTTTTACATCTGCTTGTGAATCTACAATTATCTAAAAATTAAAAGTTTAATTTAAAAAATCCCAACCTAAAACACTTCCAAAATAATTAAAGACAGATGTTAAAATATCTGAGATATTTTATGTGTTTATACAAATTCAGGAAAAAACTCATTTGACATATATTGATTGAAGGCCTACTGCATGTCAAGCACTCTTTCAGGCTTTGGGTTACATAGCAATGGACAAAACAAAAATGATCTTCCATACAATGGAACTTACAGTCCAGTGAAGGACCACTGGCAGTAAATCAGGAAGCAAACACATATTTGAAATTAAAAATTTTGATACGTGTTCTAAAGAAATGGACAGGATGCTGTAATAGATAACATTATGGCTGGGCACGGTGTCTCACACCTATACTCCTAGCACTTTAGGAGGCCAAGGTGAGAGGATTGCCTAAGCTCAGGAGTTTGAGACCAACCTGGGCAACATGGCAAGACCCCATCTCTACAATAAGTCCAAAAAAAAAAAAAAAATGCTGGGCATGGTGGTATGCACCTGCAATTTCAGCTACTTGGAAGGCTGAGTCAGAAGGATCCCCTCAGCCCAGCAGGATGAGGCTGCGGTGATTGTGATTGTGCCACTACACTCCCACCTGGGTGACAGAGTGAGGCTCTGACTCAAAAAAAGAAAAAGATAACATTATGAATGGACCTCCTTTGAATAGAGTGATCTGGGGAGGCCTTCCAGAGAAGGTGAAATCGAGGCCGAAAGCTAAAGAATGAGAAGGAGAATAAGAAGGGAGAAGCCGTAGTCTCTGCTATGGCCTGAGTCTTTGTGTCCTCCCAAAATTCATCTGTTGAAACCTAAGCCTTCATGTGATAGTATTGAGAAGTGGGACCTTAGTGAGATGACTAGGTCATAAGGATGGAACTCTCACGAATGAGATGAATGCCTCTTTAAAAGAAGCCCCAGGGACATACTTTGCCCTTTCCACTTGCCTTTGGATGCAGAAAGAAGGCACCATCTATGAGGTACAGGCCCTCACCAGATACCAAATCTGCTGGCATCTTGATCTTGGACTTTTCAGTCTCCAGAACTGTAAGAAATACATTTCTGTTCTGCATAAATTACCCAGTCTAAGGTATTTTATTATAGTTGCCTAAATGGACTAATACAGGCCTTTGTGTAGAGAGACATTCTCTCATGTAGAAAGGGTGGAGGAATGAGGGAGACTGAAGGGCAGTCTAGGCAGAGGGAATGGCAGGTGCAACAGTCCTAAAGCAAGAGAGAAACTGAGTGGGGTTGGAAGGTCAGGGCAGAAACAAGACAATTTAAGCAGAAGATATCACCAGGAAGAGGATATGAGCTCAGAGATGTAGCTTGGATCAAGACTGTGTAGTGCCCTATAGATGATGGTAGAAAGTTTGGGTTTTATTCTGTCTGAGATAAAAATCATCTGTGGGTTTTGAGCTGGGAAATACCATAATCATTTTTTTGAGTAGGGGCTCTCACTCTGGACCAGGCTGGAGTGCAGCGGCACAATCACAGGTTACTGCATCCTCAACCTCCTGGGCTCAGGCGATCCTCCCTCCTCATCCTCCGAAGTAACTGAGACTATAGGTGTATGACATGCACCCAGCTGATTCCGTGATTATTTTTATATTTTAGGCAGATCATACATACTGGTGTATGAGCAGAACAAGGAAGAAAGGGGAAAGGCCAATTAGAAAGTTGTTCAAGTTATCCAGTTAAGGGATGATCATTTAACCTAGGATAAAAAGGACTTTGCCTGTTAGTATCAGGGAGTGAAGAATTGGCACAAGTTATGGATATGTTAAGGTTTCAGGCTAATATCTCACATAGATGAGATGGTGTCGGATGTGAGGTAGTAGCAAGTACCTCCAGATGGTACTTCTCAGCAGGTGACTGGAAATCCAGAGGAGCGGCAGGGACTAAAGAGATAGATATGGGAATCATTGTCATTAAGACTATGATTGAATGCCTGGGAATGAATGATGTTACCAAGGGAGCATGAAAGGCAAAGAGAGAGAGAGAGAGAGAGAGAAGAGAGAAGAACAGAGAACACCAAGGGCAGAGTTTGGGACAGCATGCACATTTATAGTATCTTTCTGTTAAAAAGGCTTTTAATATTAATATAAATGTTACAGCAAATTTAAAAAGTAAAAAAAGGAAAATCTACAAAAAGCCAATTACCTAAATCATTTTATCATGCTGAAGTATTTCTTCCTCCTATGCTTTCCATATATATCTTTTAACTCTGTGCATATAATCTTATGTCTTATTTCCTCACTGTTTCCAAATAGCCTACCCTTTGGAAGTTGGAGAAGAGGCCTCAGCAAAGACAACAGAAGAATTAGTTAGCAGAGGAGAATAATTTAAGGGAATAAGTGGCATAAGACTGTTATTGGTGACATTAGAGAGGAAAAAGAAGCATGTGTATAGATGACTAGTTTTTAGATTGCTGTCAAAAGGAAGGGGAAGGACAAAATCTTGAATTGGGGGGGTGGAAAGAAGTACATTTACTATGTGTATGGACAGAGGAAGGAAGCAGAAGAGGGGAAGAAATTGAAAGTGATGTTGACAGGGTATAATGAATGGAACATAGTCTATACTTTTGTAAGAGGGGTTGGAATTTAGAATTAAAAGCTGGGAGAGAGATACATTTCTTTCTCTGACATGGAGAAGAAGAAGAGAACAGGTGCGGAAGTTGAGGTAGCTTATGCTACTTGAAAATTACTTGAGAGTCTCAGCCAAGTAGAATGTGAAGTCAAGGTCATTTCCTAAGGATGGGGGACACAAAAGTGGGTTGTGAGCTTTGGGAAGTGAATAATATCTGGATGGTTAAGACAGAGAGTCGAGAAGATTGCAGAGCAGACCAATGGGTAACTAGAGTTTGAATTATAATTAGAGAGGACCACCAACATTATCTAGCCCAATTTCTCATTTATAGATGAAAGGTTGAGGTTAAGAGAGGTGTGCCCAATCCTGACTTGTACCCCATAACTTTAAAATTTAAAAAAGAGAGGTTTTGATTTGCATTTCTCTGATGATGAGTGAGGCTGAGCACGTTTTCATGTGTCTGTTGGCTGCCCGTATGTTCTTTTGAAAAGTGTCTATTCACGTCTTTTGTCCACTTTTTAATGGGTCTGTTTGGTTTTTTTCTTTTGGCGCATTTGAGTTCCTTGTAGATCCTAGATGTTAGGCCTTTGTCAGATATACAATTGGCAAATATTTTCCCCCCTTCTGTGGGCTGTCTCCCTGCTCTCTTGATGGTTTCTTTTGGTTTGCAGAAGCTCGTTAGTTTGATGAGGTCCCACTTGTCTATCTTATTTCTTAATGCCTTTAGGGTTCTGAATAGGAGTTGGTTGCCAGTTCCAATTTCCATAAGGGTGTTTCTTGTGTTTTCTAAGGTTCCAGTAAAAATAGCCATCATTAATAAAACAAACAACAACAGATGCTGGCGAGGATGCAGAGAAAAAGGAACACTTCTATACTGCTGGTGGGAATGCAAACTAGTGCAACCACTTTGGAAGACAGTGTGGCGGTTTCTGAAAGAAGTAGAAATTGACCTTCCATATGACCCAGTAATTCCCCTATTGGGATATATCCGGAGGAACTCAAGTCATTCTACAAAAAAGATACCTGCACACGTATGTTTGTTGCAGCTCTATTCACAATAGCAAAAACATGGAACCAGCCATGATTGCCCATCGAAGCTGGACTGGATTAAAAAAATGTGGTACATATATACAATGGAGTATTATGCAGTCATAAAGAAGGACAAATATATATGGACTTTGCAGCAACTTGGATGGATTTAGAGCCGTTCATACTCAGTGACCTATCACAGAAACAAAGAACAGAGTACCATATGTTCTCACTCATAAGCGGACCTTGAACAATTATAATACTATAAGAAAGCGATTGGCAGTAGTGGAAAACTGTCAGAGGAGGGAGGTGCACACCTCATCAACAAGGGTACCTGCATAATCAACATTTGTATACCTAACCCTGAATTGTACCTCACATCTTTATAATAAAAAGAGAGAGCAAGAGAGAGAGAAAGGTGTGCCAATCACACAGCTAGTAAGAGCTAGAGCTAGAATGTGAACCTAGGTCTACCTAAACTTCTGTCCAGTCCAGCAAATTTGATGCTTTTCTTCTGATATATCTCATGACAGGGACATTCCCTTGTTTAGCCAGAGACAGAACAGGGCAAAATCCAGGAACAATTTTATTCCAAATGACAGCACTCTTCAAAACCTGTATGTTGACTGCCTTCTCTTTGAGTCATCTTAACTAACCCTTGTCTAGAATGTTGTAAAGCCAAGTTTAAGCTTTCTAAAAAGTGTTGGAAGCCTTTTACCTTAATCGGCTAAATACTACTCCTCAAAAAAACTTTCTTCCTTTCTTTTCATCAGAATGAAAAATTAGCAAAAATTGGAATGTAGAAATGAAAACTGTAGAAGTGAAAACGTGCATACAGTATAATGGTCAGAGAAAATGTAAAATGTAAAGTAATAAGTATACCATAAATGCAAATATGTAAAAATCATTTGTGCCCATTGAAGGTAACATTTAGAAAGGGAACACTGTTGTGATGGAATTATAGATGTTATGATTTTATTTATTTTATTTTTTTGAGCCAGAGTCTTACTCTGTCACCCAGGCTAGAGTGCAATGGCATGATCATAGTTCACTGCAGACTTGACCTCCCAGGCTCAGGCTATCCTTCTACCTCAGCACCCTCAGTATCTGAGACTACAGACACACACTACCACGTCTGAATAATTTTTTGATATTTTGTAGAGACAAAGTCCCACTATGTTGCCCAGTCTGATTTCGAACTCCTGGGCTCAAACAATCCTCTCACCTTGGCCTCCCTAAGTGCTGGGATTACAGGAGTAAACCACCATGCCAACCTGATGTTATGATTTTAAAATGTTTTTTATTGTTGTTATATTATCTGTTCAAATAAACATTAAAATAAATAAAAAGTAACTATTATGTCCTCCAGAAAAGAAATGGTTATTTTTACAGTTGCTAAAAGCAAATGTTGGGCTGGGTACAGTGGCTCACATCACAACCAGCCTGGACAACATAGTGAGACCTCGTCTCTACAAAAATCAAAAACAAAAACAAAAGCAAATGTTTTCTATTGTTAAGTAAACTTTAACGGAGGAATGGAGGGAATTCTAGTCCATTGGAGTGCTCAACTTCTTTAGCACAATAAGCAAAGTCATTGAGCACCAATGTCTTCTGGTTGTCACAGGCACATTTTCTTGGGTACTTCTCCTTTAGCAACACCTTCTTTTTTGCTCTTTTCCTTCTCTAGGATTAGAAACAGATGACAGGAGCTGCAGATCTGGAAGGGCAGCTCAGGGAGAGAAGAGATTCTATTAGACTCCTAGGTGTCACACTTGTTTCGCTTATATGTTTTAAACTTATTTTTAGTTTATTTTAGCAACTCTACTTCACAAAAGAAAAAGAGGAACTATTATCTGTAACCACACCACTGAACACAATTTTTGTATACCTGCTTTATAATCTTTATTTGGAGATATGTTTTTATAGAGTTACAATGAAAATGTCTATACAATTGTGTGTTCTATTTTTGTCTCTTAATGTTATTGTGTTTAGATTTTTAAATGTTTATGACAGTCCTCAGCATTATAATTTGTATTGCCTATATAATATTCCATCCAACCTATGTGTCTTAATTCACTTGACTACTCTGATTTTGTTGGACATTTGGCTATTACTGGGTTATATGAGATTATGCAAATGGCATTATAATATTTGTATATATAGTTTTTTTTCCTTCTTTTGAATGATTACCTTAATGACAAATTTCCAGGAATGGAATTACTACGTGAAAAGGCATGAACTTTTTTTGTGTGATTTCTGATACATATTGCCAAATTGTCCTTCAAAAGAATTGTCCTAATTTATCCTGCTGCTGGAACAGTATGAGGATATCACTCCATTCTCTCCCTCAGAGCCCAACAAACACGAGCTTGATATTTTTTGCTACTTTAATAAGTGCAAAATGATATCTCGTTATTGTTCTTTAGTACCAGTATGACTGAATGTATTAAATCACATAATCTAAGAACCAGAAGAAATCTTAGATCTAGGATTAGAACTGGTGGCTCCCAACTCATAGTCCAGTGCTTTTTTTTTTTCATCTGTCTGTTTTTTGTGTATGAATTGTAAGTTTCGTGCCTTTTCCAGTTGCCGAATGGTGTGGGTTGTTGCTGTAGAGCAAGGGAGGGAAAAGGGACAACTACAAAAGGGCTCAGGTTAGCCCCTGCCAGGTGTCACTCTTCCACGCTAAAGAAGAGGTGCCAGGATGCCAAGTATCCCCAAATTAGTCAATGAAAGGAAGAGCAAAATGGGAAGCTCATGAGTACTGCCAAAAAATGGAGAAAAGTATCAATGAAAAAGTTCAGGCTTGCTTTTGACTTCTGGACCTCTTTATATATGCCTGGTTTTCAGGCATATATAAATCTCAAAGCTGTACAGGCACTTAATAGAAAATCAGTTACACAATATGTGAAGTGCTAGAAAAATTGGCAGAATTCTTCACAATCCTCCCTAATGTGTTCCTGAAGTTTCCCAGTGAGCCTGCTCATGGGGATTGTATTTACTTGTACTTTGTTGCCAGGCAAGAATCAAGGTGTTGTATTTCAACCAGATGTCCTGAACTGGGCTCTGCAAGATAGCTAACAAAGGGAGACATGTGTTTTTCTTTACACAGACCTTCTTAGGCCATCACCAGCTGCATTCAGTCTCATGGGTGGATCTCTCCACTTGTCAGATTTCCTAGCTCCTGAGGCTTTGGAAAAGCCACCCTTGGTTTCTTTAATCTGTTTTGGGCATTGCCTATTCCTTTTTAAGTGTCAAATTACACTTCCAGCAGTTTTCATAGGCCATCTTGTAGGCTGCCTCCCTAACCTGGGCCCCAAGGGTTATGGAGCCTGCTGACCTTAAAGCAGTCTGATTGCAACAGTTCTTTCTAGTGTCACGGAAAATTGTGAAAGACTGAATGGGCAGAAAAGATTACTGGATGTTCTGACTTGTGCACTCCTCTGAATTATATGTGCCTTTCACTGGCTTTGAGCTATTTAACAACTTTATAAGTTGTAGAAAACAGAACAGTGCAAAATATTATTATACATAGAAATGCAAGGGAGTTTTGTCTAGCACAATTATCCTATGGATATTGACTGGTTTTGCATTTATTTGAAAATGTACTCCAGCATTCCTAATTACCTATAAGAGTCTATGTTCTTTGAATTTGCCTTTGAACTGGTTGTAACATCTTACTGTTTCCCTAATTAACTAATGAGCTAAATACAATTTTGACATTCAGTTCTTTTATATTTGTATGAAAGTCATGGCTTTATCTTTAAAAATTATCCTTTAACACTAACATGCCTTTTGCACGGGCTTGCAGGCCCAAATGAACTTGCCCTTTTGTCTGAACGGGAAGCATTTAGCTCTGTTCACCATGATATTACAATTTAACTATTTTTTTTCTTGAGGAGAAGAATTCAAAATGACAACTATATTAGCTATAACTTCAGATAATGCTTCCCAGCCTGCTCTTCTCAGAATTCTGTTCTCCAGTTTCCCCAAATCTTCCACTTTTGGAAGATGTAATTTACCTTGACAGCAAGATTTTGGCCCTATCGGAATCTGTAGAAAGAAGCTCCTTGACTTGTCCAGAGTAAGTCTGATCACCCCCCTTTCTTTTTTTTTTTTATAATCTATATTTTTTATTATGATATTGTGGGGTACAGTTAAGGGTTAGGTATACAAATATGCTTTGTTCAGGCACCCATGTTGATAAGAGGTGTCTCCCCGTCCCCAGACAGATATTTACTACCATTAATCCCATCTCCTTTCCCCTCCCCGCCCCATAGTTTCCCACCACTGTCAGTCATTTTCTTTTGGTATTACGTTGGATGATCAAGGTCCACTATATGAGTGAGAACAAGTGATACTCAGATCTTTGTTTCTGTGAGAGGTCACTCTGTATTATATACTCTAGTTCCATCCAGGTTGCTGTGAAATTCTTTTTTATGGCTGCGTAGTATTCCATCGTGTATATGTACCACATTTTTTTAATCCCGCCCTCTTTTGATGGACAGCATGGTTGCTTCCAGGTTCTTGCTATTGTGAACAATACTGCGATAAACATACGTGTGCAGGTATCTTTTTTATAGAGTGATTTGAGTTCTTCAGGGTATATTCCCAGTAGGGGGATTGCGGGGTCATATGGGTGGTTGGTATTTACAGCTTTTAGGAATCTCCACACTGCTTTCCACAGAGGTTGCACTAGTTTACACTCCCACCAACAATGTAGAAGTGTTCCCTTTTCGCCACACCCTCTCCAGCAACTTCACCCTCCTTTCAAGGTTGATGCTTCTCATAAGTCAAGTGGTAGTTTCCCATTGAGTTTTGACCTTTCCAAACTGCAGTTCTTTGTAGAAACTTTTCATTTCTCCCTCAAATTTCCAGATTTTAAGAGTGCATTTAGGGGTCAGCTTGGCAGCTTCTTCTTCAAAAATGAATGTTGCAGCTGGGCTCGGTGGCTCAGCCTGTAATCCCGCGCCTTTGGGAGGCTGAGGTGAGTGGATTGCCTGAGCCCGCGGGTTCAAGACCCGCCTGGGCAGGCGAGACCTCATCTCTACAATAAATAAAAAAAATTAGCTGGGTGTGATAGCGCGCGCCTGTAGTTCCAGCTACTTGGAAGGCTGAGGCGGAAGGATCGCTGGAGTGCAGCAGTTTGAGGCTGAGGCGGAAGGATTGCCAGAGCCCAGCAGGTCTATGGATCCTGCTTTCTGTTGCTAGATAAAACTTGGCTTCCAGTTTGCTTGCAAAGGAGACAGTTTGTAGAAGCTTATTCTTCAGTGGCCATTGCTGTAAAGAACATTTCAGTGAAGCAAAGAATATATTCCCAGTGTTAATTGAAGATAGGTTCCTATAGGAAAAACAAAATCACTGGATTGATTGAGCTGAACTTGCACTCATTTTCCTGCAAGTTAAGTAAAAGACGGACCCAGAGAAATGTGAAGGTGCCTGACATCCCCCTGCTAGTAAATGGTAGCGCTAGGATTCAAATTCAGGTCTGTCCTGATTGAAAAGCCCACATTCCTTCCATTATGCCATGCTGAACTTGTATGAAAAGAAGGGTTAAGATAGTGGTCAAGACTGCTGTAGGTCTATGATATGCTGGGTTTGGTCTCCTGGGTACTCATTTATTAGTTCATAGAAGTTCTGTGAGCTGTGAGTGCCTATAGCCAGTGCTCAAAAAATCCTTGAAAAGTGGATGGATAAGTGAATGGAGTAATGCATGGACAAATGAAATAATCAATACAAGGCCCTCTGGGAAGTTTTTACTGAAAGTATTCTTTTGTGGCAGCACTTTGCAACCTCCCCCGTTCAACCCCACCACCAGATACACTACCATTTCTCCTTGGTTTTACCTCATGTAATCTCTTGGGTCTCTATTTTTTACTGTTAGAATTTTCTTATTTAGTTTACTGATTTTCGAGATCAAATTTGGCTTGGCTTCAATATCATACCTTCTCATTAGACTGTAAGGTCATATTGGGATGACAAAATGGTACCATCATCTAATATCTAATAGATTCCAGCTTAAACCTTACAGAAAACTCCTTATCCCTTAGGTTTCTGAGGGTGAAAAATAAATTGTTCATCATGGCATAATGGAAAGAATGTGAGCTTTTCAATCAGGACAGACCTGAATTTGAATCCTAGCACTACCATTTACTAGCAGGGGCATGTTAGGCACCTTACTTTGCTTTTCTCTGGGTCCTTTATTGAACATGCAGGAAAATGAGCAAATTACCTTGTAAGGTTATTTCTGAAGATCAAATGACATAAACATATGTAACTTTGCCTAGTATTGTGCTTGGCACATAGTAGGTACTTAATACAAGGTATTTGTGTAATATTTTACAAATCCTCCCATACCTTCTCTTACTCATCTTAATTCTATCATCAAATTTATTTAGAATATATGTATAAATAAATTATATATAATATATAATTTATATCATTATATATACATAGATTCAATATACATTATTAGACAATGATGCCCCAAGACTCAAGTTTAACTTGGATCTTATCTTCAGGAACTGACTATTCACCTTGAACCTAGACTTCCATGATTCCCAACCTTCCAGGAGTCCGACTGTTACACTGTAGATTTTTTTCCTGGACTTTTACTCCGCAAATGTTAGGCATATAAGAGGGGTGCTTAAATTCCAACAATATGCTATTTACTTAGTATTTCTTAGCTAAGGATTGCTGGGTTTTTGAGTTGTTCAAAGGAAAGCCTTTGAATTGTGGATAATTTGTATTTTTTGTTCAATGTTTGGAGACTCTAAAACAGTTAGGACATGGCACTTTCCAACCTGTATGAGTGTACCTGTGAGTCTGTCCCATCTAAGAAGTATAGCAGGAGGAAGGACAAGACCACTTAAAAGCACTTTGCTGTTATACTGTATATGTGAAAAACAGAGTCCTCTAATTGTGTATTGTATTAATTTTTTTGTGTTGTTCACCGGTGTATCCCCAGCACTTAGAGCAAAACTCTACAAATGCTTCTGAATGGATGTGACATATAAAATACCCAAAGCCAACAGTATTCTTTCAATATGATCTAGTTGGAGGGAGCTGGAGTCAGTTTGGGAAAGTTATTATAACTACAGATTTTTCCAAGTCTGTCACAGGTTGCTTATCACAGAACCAAGATTGAAACCTGGAGAGTACCTGACTCTCCTTAGGATCTGTTCGCTAATTTTCATGATCAAGAAATGACAGTTGTGGGCACAATCAATAAGCTCTTTGGTCAGATTAACTAGGTAAACATAAGTGTGGTGGATACATATGACAATGTTTTTAAGAGAAAGAACCTTGGGCTAAAAGTCAGGTACACTGACTATGTGACCTTGGATAAGTCATTCTACCTCTTGGAGCTTCAGTTTGCCTTCTTATTAAATGAGGTCAAATGGCCACTATACCTACCATACATAGTTGTTTGAAGGATGTGAAAACCTGTAAAAACACTGCCAATGATTCTTTTAAAGTCTGAGCCAAAACTGATTCTGCAATCTCTCTATGGTCCTGATGTGACAATGTATGTATTATGGCTCTGTGTACTATGTAATGCAGTTTGTGGTTCCAGGCTAATTGGTGGCCCAAACGGTGGAGCTGACATACATTGCAGGGGACACAGATGCAAATGACATTCTGCCAGCAACAGGATTTTCTATTTTTGAATAAAAAATTCCTCTCATGAAGTGAGAGCCTCCCCATATGCTCAACCACCCGTGAGTAGCCAAAGACTTTTTTGCAAAAATGAATATTCCATGTTAATGTTGTGCTGTCTTGCTCCCTTATAGCAAGAATTTCTATCTCCTTATTATTGCCTTGTGGATTTCTGCAAACATTTCTATGCCAGTCATGGCTATAGACATTTTCTACAGCAAGTAAGAGGTCTGTTATTCTTCCTCCTTCGGTATGTGTTAATTTTTTTCCTAAATACTCTTGACAGCCTAGCTTATATAAATGTGCTCAGCATTTTATTTTACTTTGCTTTCCACCTAGAGCAGCTGTCTTCTCTCCATCAAACCCAGACCCCTTCTGCCTTCCTTCAAAACTCTGCTTAAAATTTATTTCTGCAGAGTCTTTAATCCATTAACAAAGATTTGGTAAGCAAAGAACCGCTTCAGGTAGGCTCTATGGGGGTTAAGACAGGGCCCCATCATTTGGAGAATGGGGGAAGAACTAGCAATTGTGATGGTATGCTCTGAGTGCCAGATGCGTTATATAGGCAAGGTATCCTGGTGAAGAGCACTGTGGGCAGGCAGGGTCAGGAGAGGGAGCTTGAACTGGGCCTTGAAGAATGTGCTGGTTTTAAACAGGCAAAGGGGAAGGGAAAGGAAATTGGAAAGAGGGAAGGGAAGCAATATCAGCAAAGGGCAAAGAGGTAGGTATGTAGGCATTTGTTACTGGACAACAAGAGCTACAGTTATGAAGAGGCAGAGATTTGTGGAGGCCTAGCAGCAGCATGGCTGAGAAGGTAGTTTGGGGCCAGATTGGGCATGGATGTAGGCATATAGTTCTGTAGTCAGTGGGATTACTATGCAGGAAAATGACCTAATAGGACCCATATTTAAGCATATTCATCTAACCATAGTATCCACAGTGGCCTTGGAGTTGGGGCAAAATGGTCATGGCAGTAGCACCCAGACAGGAGGGAGAAGAAACTGACTTCAGCAGGTTTATTACTCTGCCACTCCAGGAATCTCACAATCTCTATGTGTTTAGCTCTATGAGGCTGAATGTTGGATTTACATGTTATTAGCTGGGGGGTAAAGCTGGAAACAGAGCATTAACTCTTTAAGACAGTCAGACATGGACTCAAATTGAGACTCTATCACTTTAGTTCCTATGTGAATTTGGGCCAATCATTTAACCTCTCTGAGCCTCGGTTTCCTCATTGATGAAACATGGAGAATATTAAACTCACACAGAAGTTAATGGGAAAAGGTTGACACATAGGATATAAATGTTCAACAGATGTCCCTTTCCTCCTTTCTTTCCTTCTTCCCTTTTCTAGTTAGCTGTGTGACCCTAAGCACCTCTTTCTCTGGGGGAAATTGTCTCATGTAAAATGAGAAAGCTGTCCCTTCCTGCCTTACTATTCTGAAGAAAAGTCCTTGCCTATCCATTAGTACATCTGACCAGTTCTCCTTTCTCCTTCTTCTTACTCTACTAGGGGTAGAATTCATTCATCCCATCAACAAACATTTATTGAAAGCCTATCATGTGCCAGGCAGTTTTATTGGTCTTGTAGATAAAAGCAATGAACAAAACCAGACAAAATCTCTGCCATCATAGAACTGATATTCTAGTTGTGGCTGCAGGGGAATCACACAATAAACAAACAAATATATAATATTTCACAGGGTGATAGGTGCTAAGAAGAAAAATACAGCAAAGTAAGGGACAGAGAGTGATGGAAAATTGGCCAAGGCAAAGTTCTCCGATAAGGTGGCATCTACGAAGAGGCCTAGAGGAAGTAAGGGAGAAGCCATGTGGCTATCTGGGAGATTAGCATTCCAGGCAGGAGGAAATATAGATAAAAAGACCCTTAAATAGGTGCATGCTTTGCAGGTTCAAGGAACAGCCAAGAGCCCAACATGACTGAAGCAGCGTGAGCAAGCAAAATAGTAGTAGGAGACAAGCTCAGGGAGGTGACCAGCAATCAGAATATGAAGAGCCTTTCAGGCCAAGATAAGGACTTTGAGATAGATGGAGAGCCTTTGAGATTTGGAGCAGAGGAGTGATAGGCTCTGACTTAACATTTTAACAGAATGTCTTTGACTACAGGGTAGGGAACAGACTGTACGATGGCAAGGACAAAAGCACGGAGACTCAGTAGAAGGCTATAAGCAATCCGGTAGTAATCCAGGTGAGAGAGCGTGAGAACTTGGACTAGCATGGTGACAGGAAGATGGTGAAACATGGTCAGGTACTGGATATATTTTAAAGGTAGAAGTGACAACATTTGCTAAGAGGTTGGATGTGGGCTATTCAAGAAATCTCTTTCAGGGATGACCTCAAAGTTTTTGACCTGAGCAATGGGAGGATGGAGTTGCCATTTGCTGAGATGCAGATGACCAAGAGGAGAGGATCTTTGGATTTGGTCATGTAGAGTTTGAGATGTATATAACACATTCAAGCATAAATGAAGAGAAGGAAGTTGAATATACAAGTCAACAAGTCAGGGAGGTTGGTGAGAACATACAAATTCCATCTCAAACTTTAAGAATGCAAAAAACGAGGCAGGCATTTGGTGAAGGCAAAGTACATAGCTGCTTTCCTACATCTGTGTCATGTCCTTGAGTACTGTTGTATATTTTCCATGTCATTCCCTTTAAATGGAAGTCTCCTACACAGCAGAGACTAACATTTACTGCACACTTTTTGTGTGCCAGATACTGATGTATAGCATCTAAAGGAGTTCAAGACATGTCACCCCAAAATATGCCACTTTGGACTTCAAACTGAGGGCACTTGGAGAACAGCAAACACCGGGAAGGGTTTTCTCTGAACTTTTTTTTTATCTGCCTAAAGACAGATCCTCCAAAAGGAACTCAATTGTCTTGAATTCCCTCCCTGGGAATGTTATCAACCAGGGAAGATGAAACTTGTATTATAGGAGAGGAGGCTGGAGGTTGACACTATGCCCAGACAAACTTTATCTTGGGCTGTCACTTCTGAGGGCCCATTCATCTTTTCCCCAAAAAGTTTACTCTGTCTATATTCCCCCTTCCTTGTCCCCTATGAAGACGGTCTATATCTTGCTTCTAGATCTCACTGGGTTTTGGAATATTCAGGTTTCTTTCAGGTGATCCCTTACTCATGTAATAAACTTGTATACCTGCTATAGTATGAATATGATTTGTTTGTCTTCGCCAAATCTCATGTTAAAATTTGATTTCAAATGTTGGAGATGGGGCCTAATAGGAGATGTTCAAGTAATGAAGGTGAATCCCTCATAAGTGGGTTGGCACTGTCCTCTTGGTAATGAGTAAGTTCTTGCTCTATTGCGTCCCACGAGAGCTGGTTGTTAAAAAGAGCCTGGCACCTCTCACTTCTCTCTTGCTTCTTCTCTCACCATGTGATCTCTGCACACGCTGGCTCCTCCTAATCTTCCACCGTGAGTGGAAGCAGCCTGAGGCCCTCACCAGGTGTCCAATCTTGAACCTTTCCAGACTTCAGAATTATGAGCCAAATAAACCTTTTTTTAATAAATTACCCAGTCTCAGATATTCCTTTATAGCCACACAAAATGAACTAAGACAATACCTTTTCCCCTGTTAATCAGCCTGCTATCAGTTTATAGACTCAATTACTGAACCCTCAGAAGGTAGAGGAAAGTCTTTCCTTTCCTACACATCTAGTTTAAGCATAGCTATCTTACAAAACATATATTATCATCTCCATTTTACAGATGAGAAAACCGAGACTCTGCAGGTCAAGCAAAAATTAATACTTATCCTAAGTCACACAGCTGGTAAGTTAATAAGGTGAGATTCAAACTAGGATCTAAGTCCAGAGTCCATGTTCTTTCCAACTATCTGCTTATCACTAAGTGAGTCAGAGAGTCACCTGATTTCTATGTCACTTATTTGTTCTGTGGATTAACCAGAACTAAGAGGTATTTAAATCCAGTCCCTGCCCAACTTCTTAACATATTCTACTCCATTAGGGTGTATTCAGAAGTTTTCAACTATTTTGAATCTTTATTATTCAGGGGTTGTCAACTAATATTATTTTGCTTTTAGGTCCAGACAAATAAAAGTAGGAAGAGAAGCCTGATGGGACAGAGATATCAGTGAGGTATTACAAACCAATTATATTTTAATTTCTGGATTATTTCCTTTTCTGGATTATACACAACTCCCACAGTAGCACAAAAAGAAGACAATTTCACACTTGTTATTTGGTTTTGTTTTCTTTGTATCTTTCCATAACGTGTTATACAGCTCTTCACCCAGGAGATGCTTCATACATGGTACTGACAGGCATCTCTTGGACCAATTTCCTTTTTGGAATTTTACACAGTTTAGGCTACTGTGGCCGACTAAATTTATGCCCTATTCATTTGGAAAAATTACTGCTGCCTACTATGTGGTAGGTGCTGTGCTAGGTGCTGGGAATACCAAAATAGAAAGGACACAGTTTTTACCATCAAGGAGCTCAGAGTTTAATGGTGAGAAAGCCATGAGAAATATCCAAAACACAATGTGGTAAATGATATCGCTGAGGTATGCTCAGAGTACAATGAAAGCATAAAGGAAAATCTATTTGTAGTAAGTTGTGGGACGGCCATACCAGAGAGAACATATGAATTGATTCTTAAAGAACTTATAAGATTTCCAAGGTAGAGGCATTCCTGTGAAAGAAACCAGCTTGTGCAAAGGTGTGAAGGTATGATAAGTACCAGCAAATTAGTGTGTGAGCATGGCTTCCTTATAAAATGGTGGAAAATAATGGCAGATTATAGATCATGCTTAGGAGTTGATATCTTGTCTCCTGATGCATGGGGTCAGACAGGTAAGATAAATGAACGACAAGGACAGTATTGGAGGCTAGAGGAAAGAAGTGGCATTGACAGTGTAGAACTTGATTGTTCATGCTTGTTTCAAGGGGACAGTTCTAGGTGAATGCAACCATATGGGAATGTGGATCCAGTGTTAGCAGGTCTTCTGATCTTTCAATAGGAAAACAGAAAATCTAGATTTTAAAAAATATGAAATTTCCAGATTTCCAAATGCTGGCAACTGATTTTTTAATCAACATTGCATCAAACACAACATATCTATTTGCTGGATGTGCCTGCAGGTTGTCATTTTGAGAACTGTGTTGTGGGGGGTAGGGAACATATAGAAGCATAAAAGTTAACTGAAGCAATGCTGTAAAATACTTAAAAAAAATAACCACACACATTCCTTACTGGATTGCCCTATTTCAACATTTCCACAGCATATGAAGTCATATGTTCTTCCCCTGGGGAACCAAAGTGAGATCTCAAGTGAAATGCAACTCTCAGGGCTTCTGAGAGCAATGGTGTAACCCAGGGTCTCAGTCAAGCTGTTACGAACCTGGTAGAACATGGTAAGCTGAGACCAGTATTGCCCTGAGCATCACCACTACCACCACTAGGAGATGGCCAGTGGTGTCCAAAAGGAGATGGCCTCTTTAAACTGTATGTGCAACAAAACCAACTCAGCCAGTGATAACACAGATAAAACACAATATAATAGCTGTTAAAGTTCAAACTCCTAATTTTACTGCTAGAGAAACTAAGAACCCTAAACAAGCACAGTGACTTGCTCAGAATGACCCAGTAACCTAGTGGTACGATGAGGTCTCCTGACTCCTGGTCTAGCATTCTTTTCAATAATCCCGGGCTGTAATAATTAAGGTTATTCAGCCTGTTTTCCTAGCAGCTAGAATTCCTAAACTGGCAAGCAGGACTTGAGAGCTGTTAAACACCAACCCCCATCTGTATGATGATGATATTTGCAAACTTTATATTTCATGGGTACGAGGTAAGAGAGGACAAAAAGATGTTTTTGAAACACCAAGACCTCCACAAGTGTATGGAAGAAAAGTTGTCTGTGGCTAATATACCGGGGGTGCCAAAAACATGTATACTGATTTTTTTTTTTTTTGAGTTGGAGTCTCACTTTGTCGC
This sequence comes from Carlito syrichta, assembly GCF_000164805.1. Classification (NCBI taxonomy): domain Eukaryota; kingdom Metazoa; phylum Chordata; class Mammalia; order Primates; family Tarsiidae; genus Carlito; species Carlito syrichta. The sequence continues at coordinate 282,368 of NW_007252220.1, read as the reverse complement.
CCAGACTAGAGTGCAGTGGTCACTCCCGGCCACCGCAGTCTCGACCTGCTAGGCTCCGGCGATCCTTCTGCCTCAGCCTTCCAAGTAGCCTGAATTACAGGCATTCGCTACCACGCCCGGCTGATTTTTTTATTTATTGTAGAGATGAGGTCTCGCTGCCCAGGCGGGTCTCGAACCCGCGGGCTCAGGCAATCCACTTACCTCAGCCTCCCAAAGGCGCGGGATTACAGGCTGAGCCACTGAGCCCAGCTATGTATACTGATTTTAAGAGATGTTATCTATATATTACTTTTCAAAGTTGAATTGAATTATGGTAGAAATATGTAGTATGGCGTTCACTCAAAAGATGGCATTAATCAAATGAATGCTAATGTCACCATGTGACAGGCAGGACAGTCAAATAAAATGGCAGAAGCATAGTTGTCGTTCAAGGAGCACAAGACCATTTTGAAGTGGTATTTGAACGTTGTGGAAGTACAACAATGGAGGTGTGACTATGCACAGAACCTCCAACACATCTAACGATTGCACGCATTCATGACAAGTTTGGGATGCATGGTACTATGCGTGATGTATACAAGGGAAGATCTGGGAGGCCTCGCATAGCAAGTCCTGCAGTAGTTCACTGTAATCAGAAGTGTCTGGACACTGATGGTAGCCACTCTAAGCACCTCTTGTAATTGCAGAAGTCAAATGTGACTTGTTTTCTTCTTTTGTTTTTGGTATATATTGAGTGATACAATTTTAATACAGTTTTTTCCTTTCTTAAAATGTGTATACATGGTTTTGGCCCCCTCTGTATTTAAGGCTATGACTTCTGTGTTCTCTGAATTGACCTCTCACCATATGCCTTTGGTTTTGTTTAGTTTCTCTTCTTTTGACTTCTTTTCTATTTCTCTCTGTTTTTCTTGTCTTCCATCACCCTAGGTCTTAGGCCTACCTATAAGTACTCCTTGGGGATCACTGAGCCTCCTTGGTGACATTCAAGATGCCTGCTGCAAGTCAATAAAATGGCTAATTATTCATTTCTCAACTAATAACATGGGAATGAGAGTGCACAGTGACTAAGAAGTATACATGTTTTCCCTGCTACAGTCGTTTAGCTTTCTATAGTTTCAGACTAGTAACTCTTGTCAATTGTAACTCTTGATTTAACTAATTCTTTCCATCCTTAATTTCAGGGTCTATTGTCCTGCCATTTGCCACTTTTCTTTTCTTACTTTTTTTCTTTTTAGTTTTTGTTCTGAACCCGTTTCTGATTGGTGCAGCTGTTGAAGATGCTGCAGTTGCAGCAGTGTACATCTGGAACATTTGGCTGACTTGTTGAACTTCCCCCAGGGAGTACTCCAGGAGAAGGATGGGAGGGGTGGAGAGGCCAGAACAGTTGCCTGCAAATAGAGATAATAGTGCCTGCCCATTCTATAGACCACCCTTGTTAAAAAAAAAAAAAAAATCCACCTCATTTGGCCCTCGGTTTCCTCACTAACTCATTGAAGGCACAAGTTTTCCAATCAAAATTCCTGCTGCAGTGAAAGAAGAGAAACTATTCTGGCTGTATATTCTCTCATACAGCACTCTCTGAGTTGTAAAGGGATCGATACATATTTGTTGAATTAATTAATATATCAAGAAATCCTAGGAGACTGTTTAATTCAACTTCATGGGGCAATATCACTTCAGTTTCGCTTGGCATGGGTTGACCTCTCCATCACTTAGATTGAGCCCCCAGACTCACTCTAGTAGTGAAGCTACTTGAGTTTCATCCCATTCCTAGTCCCTTTGGCTCCCAGGTTCCTAGGTCCCTTTATCTTCTGGCAAACCACTGGATTGCAAACACAGCAGGCATGGTTTCATTCCAAACCCAGAACTGTTTTAATTAGTTTAACGTCTGTTAAACGCTTTGAAGATTGGAAACAACAGATAAGTACTGGGTAATGTTATTAACAACTGTAGTTAATTGCAAACATTTCTATTAATGCTAGTTCTGCCTCCTTCTTTTTGCTGTACTTTCTTTCCAAGGTTCCCAAATTCTTCTCAGCCTCCCCCTCCTTTCCTCCCCCGTACTGGCGCTCAAGAGTTAAATTGGGGCGGAGTCCAGGGATGAACGACAGCGGTAGTAACCAACTGAGACGGGGCATGCGGGAAGACCTGGGTGGGGCGGCCAGACTGAGGCGAACCCTCACGCCCCCAGGCTCCGCCTCGCGGCTGGAGGCGCCGGTGGAATGGCAGGGGGCGGGGCGGTGAGTCTTGGCGGCCCTGTGGTTGGGCGTCCCGGCAGCCGCTTGAAGGATGGGGCGGGGTCGACTGGGACCTCCTCTCTCATTCCCTACGCGGGCCGAGCTGCCCCTCTCTCCCGCCCCTCCTCCTCCCTTTCCCACCCCTCGGAGTGGAGCTGCACATGCGGCTTCTCCCTGCCCTGTCCCGCCCAGTCACCGTCGCGCAGGAGCGGGTCCCTGTAGTCCCCAGCCGATGGCAGGACAGTAGCCGCTAGTCAGAGGTCGTGAACGGCTGAAGCAGACACAGCGGCTCCGGGGCCTCAGAGAGTGGGTGTCTCCGGAGGCCATGGGCTACCCTGAGGGGGAGCGCAGGGAATCCCTGCCCGCTGCAGCGCCGCGGGAGCGGGGAAGCCAGGGCTGCGGCTGTCGTGGGGCCCCTGCCCGGGCGGGCGAAGGGAACAGCTGCCGGCTCTTCCTGGGTTTCTTTGGCCTCTCGCTGGCCCTCCACCTGCTGACGTTGTGCTGCTACCTAGAGTTGCGTTCAGAGTTGCGGCGGGAACGGGGATCCGAGTCCCGCCTTGGCGGCCCGGGCACCCCTGGCACCTCTGGCACCCTGAGCAGCCCTGGTAGCTTCAACCCTGACGGTCCCATCACCCGCCACCTTGGGCAGCCGTCACCTCAGCAGCAGCCATTGGAACCGAGAGAAGCCACACTCTCCCCTGATTCCCAGGACGGGCACCAGGTGAGTCACCTAGTAGGGGCTGGGGCGGCGGCGCCCCCTCCACTTATGGGTTGGGTGAGGGCCCTCCATCACAGGGGCCTGGGAGCACACTGCCACCTCAAGCCAAGTTAGAGGGCAGGATCAGGAAGGGGGCAGGCGAGCAGGGAAGCGGTTCCAGAGCAGGTTGTCCTCTCTCCCTGGCTCAGCTCACCCAGACTCTCTCAGGACCCCTTGACTTAGAAACACCAGCCCGCGCCCGCCGCCCCTGCCTGTGGGCTGCCTCGGGAAAAGCTGGCAACGTTCCCGCCCCGGCCGTTGCGCCGAGGTGCCTGCGCTGCCCCCTCGGCGGACTAACGGCTTGGACCTTCTGTTCCTGATGTGGTTCTCTGCCCACGGTGCTTGCTTTTTCGTGTCCAGAGTTGATGCTAGCACTAGCAGGCTATCCTTTGGAGTTGGAGCTGTAAACAGCTGTAACAACTGCTCCACGCCCGCTGAAACAACTTTTAACCGTATTTTCAGTGCGGGGTCCTTGTGCGCTGACCAGAAAGTGGGCTTGTTCACACGTACCTGCAATTTGAGACTGATTGTCCTCGGCGTTCTAGTGAGGAGGATCTGCGCCCCTGAGGAATTCTGGTAGAAATATGCCGTCTTGCTAGACAACTTCTGAGCAGCAACTTAAAAAATCTATGGAAATAAAACTCACCCTTTGCATGCCGGTTCTAACTCTTTTAGGAGGTGGTGCGATGGGAAGAGTGGATGTGAAGCGTTTTTACTCCTGCTAGCTTGAGAACAGGAGTCTGCCAATGGAATGGCTTACTCTGGAGTAGTCTCCCAAAAACAATTTTTTTTTGTTTTTTTGTTTGCAATCTTTATGATGTTTGTGTCCTTATTAGCAGATCATTAGCTTTGGTGTTTGTTTTCTACTCTTTCTAGTAAATCATTCAAGTAAATTTAGTGCACTTAATGTAAGCATTGTCTTGACTGTCATATTTTGTCTTTGTGCTACTTTGGCCTCCCATCCAAAGTCGTACACTTAATAGAGGCATCACATTCATGATAATACTGTAATGTTAGGACTGACACTTTAATTTTTTTTCATAATGTGTGTTGTTGAGTTGCCCTGAGCCTTAAAATGTCTTGCTAGCACACTCCAACTTATATAACAGCTTATCAAAGAAGAGAATCAGCAGACATGCTTCTCATACTTGAAACTTTAAACACTGTAGCTAAACGATAATTAGCTAGGATTCTGGCTCCTTTATTTATCTACCCCTTCTGCCCCCAATACCCCATAGAAATACTTAGCTGCTGAACACTGATGTTCTGTGAAAAGGTGAAGGAATTCTACTTCTTTAGTCAAATGATGGCCAAAACTTTTTGGCATTCAGGATGGACAGAGTCATGTTTATAGATTGAGGATTAGCAGAAAAGCTTGCCCTAGGGCTTTTGTGATGGTGTTGGACTCTCACAGGTCTGTAATAACATTTAGGTGCCTGCTCTTTGTGTAGCACTAAAATAGTTCTCTCCAGGTTTAAACACAGCTTGTTATCTTCTGTCCTTTATTCTTTATGTTTAATCTGTTTGAGCAGTAGGATCAAGATTACTGGCTCTTCGTGTTTGTTGACATTGATTGGAATCAGAGTTTCTTAGAGTTATGAGGGACCATATAAACCCATTTTGTTTGATTCCCTTGGAAAACTTATAGGCTCCAATGGGAAAGTAACTTGCCCAAAGTCACACAACTAGAATCAAAACTAGGATGAAAGTTGCTCTCTTAACTCCCAGTTCAGTGCCCATTCCCCCATGGCATACTACCTCCTGGGGCCTTTTCAGAGGGGAGCAAGATGGAGCTCTGTAGAATTTTTACAATGTAGAGGGCTCATATCTGCATCATTTTGTTCTACTAAACCTACATTTTGACCAGACTAAGTTTAGCCATTTATATTCCTTACTCTTCCTGACCTTCACTTTTAAAAGACTTGGAGTATAGTTTGAAGGAATTTTAGCCCCAAATCAACTGAAGTTTCTCTTGAAGATATTAGTTTTGGTATACAAAAGTACATTTACAAAAGGAAAAGTTGATTGGCCATTAGGGTTAAATTAATACTGCTACAAACTTGGGTAAAATTTCCAGTGCCCTGGTGCACCCTCTGCTGGCCTTGCAGGGACATTTAATTGCAGTATCTGCTGACAGAATTCTACTTGTGCTGACAGATTCTGATTTGTAAATAAGGAAGTAAACAGCCTTGTGGGATTTGGCCACGTAGGTCATGTGTTTATATTTTAGTTTTTCAACACAAACAGCTGCTGTTACAGCAACTCTTAGATGGAAAGGAAGAAAGATCAAAATATTCCCCCTTCAACAGACAGCACATTCAGGGTTCTTATCAGTTTATCTGCAAGAAGTGACAGCAAGCAAACTGCAGGAAGATCTCATGAGACCAAGTGGGCACAATAGTCAGAGGTACTTCATTTTGTAAGGTCATACAGGTAGGCAAAAGTAAACCCACCCATGCTTATGAGATGATGGGCTCTGGGCTCCTGATTATGATTCAAGAGAAGGATCTATAAATCACTGTAGATGTATGTATATCTTCTCTCAATTTAAAAACTTGTTAGGGTGGTCAGGATACATAGCAGAGAAATTAGCAAAGTTTTCCGTGGGATATGTTGGAAAAATCTCCCCAGTAGGGACACAGTTAGAGGTGAGAGGGTCACATCACACCTTCTGGAATCATAACTGTCTTCTTCAGCTGGAGCAGCCAAGTAGCTGTAGACTTATCTGTATACTTGGTGGAAATGATCTCAATGGTGAGGAATATCTCATTAATGTATCTGAATTAAACAATGTACAATATGATTATCAGAGGGAAAAAATAAAAATCACTGTTGACCATTCTGTGGAGATGTTGTTTGAGTCATTACTGTGGTCCTCAACGGCCGAGAATTTGGTAGGCATCATCAGTAAGGGTGTCAAAAACAACAAGATAAAACCCATATTTGTCCAGGTAAAAGATCAAAAGCAGGAAATTCTGGTGGCTGCTCCTCAGAAAAACCTAACAGCTGATAAAAGTCCCTAGAAACTCAATTAAATTGATCAAAATAATGGAGGGATTTTCTAGTTGTTTTTTCAGTCTGGAGAGAAAGAGATTGAGGTTTGTCATAGTAACATCTACCAAACCCTGAGAGAGATGAGTATGGTTAATATGTTGGTATAATTTAATAATTCAGTTCAGTAAATAAAAAGGCTACTGTGCCAGATACAGTGTCAAGTACTAGATATATTTTTTTATGCTTGGAAAATTATTTTTTGGGTAAGGCAAATAAAAGTAGTATCTCATTCAACTCATTGCCCCAAGTGATAGTCTAAATTATGGGTAAATCAATAAGGGTTTATTCGGAACTGTTGGGGATATGTTCCTAATTACTTGAGGTGATGTCATAGAAATCAACCTTAAAGTTCTACACAACATCTCTTGGTATAACTAGATAAACTGTTAGTGTATTCAGATTTGATATTACTTATGTTAAGGTTGATTGACTAGAAGATAACTAGTAATCATTCAAGGTTATTCAAAGTGAGCATAATAAATCCAAGGATTTTTTCGGAGTAGTGGGATCCAGATAAAACAGTTTTTTGTGGGTTTAAGTACAGAATTTTCAGTGTGATATTCAAGGCTTTCTATCAACTGGCTAACTACTCCTGCAACTCACTCACCATGTCCTGCCTTAGAATCATTCTCTAGTTACTGCTGTTGCTGTTTTTAATAAATTTTGTCTTTACATTAGAGTTTCTTAGAAATCTGCCTTCTTTTTTGTCTTTCTCCACAGTGCCTGACACAGTGCTATTTAGTGTACTCAAATATTTTTTGAATTCAATGTTATTTTGGGACTTTGGAGATGTTTATGTAAGATAAAGACATTTTCTCTTTATATAACAGGATGTTTTCCTCAGGTCTTGCTAAGCCTGTGAACTGTCAGCTATACTTAGGTGAGTAAATAGTTCCACTGGTAATGTTTCACTAGATTCTAGAAAAATTAGAAAGTGAAATGGAGAAGAGCCCTAACTATATAGTCAGTCTCCCAGTTTCACACCTTACCTTTGAAATGTTGTAAAACCTTTCTGTAATATATCATTTGATGTTTTGTTCCATTTGCTTTCAGGTAGCATCTCTTTCTTTCCCTCTTAGATCTTGTGAAAAATAATGTGTAATTTATCTGTAACTACCTTATGCTAAAGAACTTCTGAAGTCATTTAATTCTGAAGAATATTACCAAGAGAAACCACTTGCCTACTGGGCAGTCCTCGTAGAGAACTATCTTTATCTGACTTATATGCAAATACCCAGCATTTAGCTTTTCATTTCTTTTCTTTCTTCTTTTTTTTTTTTAACTTTCCTGTTAAAGTATAACACACACACAGAAAAGTGCACAAATAATAATTGCACAATTTGATAAACTATTACAAAGTGAACATGCTCACATTGCCAGCACCCAGGTCAAGAAAGAGAGCATTACTAGTGTCCTGCAACCTCTGCTTATGCCCTATGCTCATCACTATCATCCTTACTCGTCTAAGTTAATGACTATCCTGACTTCTAACATCATAGATTAGTTTTACCCATTTTCACCTTTATATAAATGAAGTCAAACAGTATGAACTCTTTTGGTGCAACAATGGTGCTTTTTGTTTGTTTGTTTGTTTTTGTTTTTTTTTAAAGAGTGAACCATACTTCAATTTATTGGCAATGTCAATTTACAAACAAGACAGGTATTTTTTTTTCATGAAGTGAGATCGTTTTCAATCTGCCATAACATGCACCTACACATCTTCACCTTGAAAATGTAGCATTTCAAGCTTTGGTCAGAGTAGATTATTTCTTTTTTACTTTCACAATTTTTGTACTGCTGCCAGAAGTCTTCTCAGCATTTGCTTTGAATTCTGTCTTCAGTGCATCTCTCACTGCTTTTGCACAGACCTGGGAGTATCCAATGTAGCTGAGTCCGGCCTGTGGCCAGTATGCCACCATTATGCCCCAAGAGCGGAGCGCATCGCTAGGATGCCCTCAGTGTCGGCTCAGCTGGGTGGTTCAGTCAACAATGGTGTTTTTTATGTGACACTATATTCGTGATATCCATTTATGTTTTGGCATGCAGTTGTAGCACAGTTTATTTATTCATTCTGTTGATAATGAATATGTATATTGTTTCCAGTTTGGGATTATTATGAATAATGATGCTGGAAATATTATTGTACATGTCTTTTGGTTACATGTACTTGCATTTCTTTTGGGTATATATCTAGGATTAGAATTGTTGGGTCATGGGAATGCATATTTTTTACTTTATTGTTTTATTTATTTAAAAGATGTAGGGTACAATTCAGGACTAGGTATACAAATTGTCATTGTACAAGTAAAGTTTGGGCCTCCCTTTGGTCCCCCTTTTGCCTGGTACTCTTATTCATGTTATATGCTCCACCTCCCCCACGGTGTCCCACTACTGCCAATCCCTTTCTTATAGTACTATGGTAAATGTTCAGGGCCTGCTTATGAGTGAAAACATGTGGTACTCACTTCTTTTTGTTTCTGTGATAGATCACTATTATAGGCTCTAAATCCATCTAAGTTGCTTTGAAGTTCTTCATTTTGTCCTTCTTTATGGCTGCGTAATATTCCATTGTGTATTTGTACCACATTTTAAAAATCCAGTCTACTTTTGACGGCAGCATGGTTTTAATCCAGTCCACTTTTGATGGTAACATGTTTTTGCTATTATAAATAGTGTTACAATAAATATGCGTGTGCAGGTATCTTTTTGATAGAATGATTTGAGTTTCTCTGGGTATATTCCCACTAAGGGGATTGGTGGGAGGTCAATATGGAATATGGAAGGTCAATTTCTAGTTCTTTTAAAAATCACCACACTGTTTTCCATAGAGGTTGAACTAGTTTGCATTCCCACCAGTAGTAACTTTATTGTTAATGACAGTTTTTTTAAGTGATTGTACCATTCTCACCAGCAATGTATGAGAATTCCAGTTGTTTCACATCCTTACTGGTAATTGGTATTGTCACTATTTTTAATCATAGTCATTCTGGTGGTGAGTTTGTAGTAATATCTCATGATTTTAATTGGCATTTTTCAGAAGACAAATGAGGTTGTACTCCTTTTCATGTTTGTTATCCATTTGAATATCTTGTTCTGTGAAGTGCCCATATAATTTTTTGCTCATTTTTCTGTCTTTTTCTTATAGATTTGGAAGAATTCTTTAAATACACTGACTTTAAACTATTTTTGTATTTTTAATGTTGCAAACCATTCCCAGATCTGTGGCTTACCTTTCTTTATGGTATACTTAGATCAACAGAAGTTTTACATTTTAATTTGTCTAGTTTTAAAAGTATTTTTTTTGGCCGGGCTCGGTGGCTCAGCCTGTAATCCCAGCACTTTGGGAAGCTGAGGTGAGTAGATTGCCTGAATGTGGGTTCGAGACCCGCCTGGGCAACTTGGCGAAACCTCATCTCTACAATAAATCAAAAATTAGCCGGTCGTGGTAGCACGCACCTGTAGTTCCAGCTACTTGGAAGCCTGAGGCAGAAGGATCACCAGAGCCCAGCAGGTCGAGGTGGCAGTGGCCGGGAGCGGCCACTGCACTCCAGTCTGGATGACAGAGTGAGACTCCAACTCAAAAAAATATATATATATTTTTCTTTATGGCTAGTGGCTTTTGTGTTCCATTTATAAATATTTTTCTACCTTGAGATCATGCAGATATATTCCATATTATCTTCTAGAAGCTTTATGTTTTTTACTATTTATATCTAGATCTGTATTTCACCTGAAATTGATTTTTGTGTATGAGGATATAAAGAAGTCAAGCTTCATTGTTTTTTATATAGATATCCAAACAATCCAGTACCAGTTAGTATATCTTGTAAAACAAGTCCTTCCACCTTGTTTCTATTATTTAAAATTATCTTGAATATTCTTGGCCCTTTGCATTTCCATATGTATTTTAGAATCAGCTTGTCATGCTCTGCAGAAAGAAAAAAAAAACACCTGCTGGGATTTTTATTGGCATTGCATTGAATCTAAACGTCAATTTGGAGAGAACTCACATCTTTAAAATACTCAGTCTTCCAATCCATGAACATGCCCAGCAGATTGGGTGTCTTGTGTGGCCCACTTCCTGGTTCATAGAACAGTATCCTCTTACTGTCTCCTCACATACTGGAAGGGAGGAAAGCTTCCTTGGATCTATTTTATAAGGACACTGATCTCATTCATGAAGGTTCTGCCCTATGATTTAATTACCTCCCAAAGGCCTCACTTTCTAATACTATCACATTGGTGATTAGATTTCAACATATGATTTTTTTGGGGGGACACAAACATTCAGACCATAGCAAACCTCTTTCAGACATTTTCTCAATGTCCCTTATGTCTGTTACATACTTTTCTCTATATTTTTATTCTTTCTTTCTCTCTGTACTTCACTCTGGATTTTTTTGTGACTTATCTTCCAATTAATTAATTCTCTCTTCAGCTTTGTCTAAGCTCTCATTAAACTCACCCATTGAGTTTTTAGTATCACTTATCACATCTGTATATTTTCTTTTTGTAATGTCCATTTGGTTCTTTTTTAAAAAGTGTTCAGTTCTTTGCTGAAATCTACAGTCTTCTTTTTTGAACATATTGTTCATAATATGTGAAAATCTTCATTTGATTACTCAATTATCTCAATCCTTGAGGGTGTGTTTCTATTTTCTACTGTTTATCTTGATTTTCTGTCACTTTTCCTGTTTTCTCATATGCCTGATTAGTTTTGATGGAGTGGCAGACATTATATATGAAAAATTATTGTATAGATGGTTTTTATCTTTATCTAGAAAGAATTTATATTAACTTCTGGCAGGTGGTTAGAGACACTAGCAATCTCACATCACCTTAATTCAGTTGAGATTGAGATAATTTGAAGTTGGTCTTCAATCCAAGTGAAAATTGATTTACCTTTCCTTTTAGTATTGATCCTATTTAAGTTCCGACTTAGAAGCTTGGGAATTTTTCTAGAGTTCTCTCTTCTTGATGGGTTCTGAATTCTAATTTTTGTTCTTTTATCTTCATGAGTCTGTCAGAGCTCTGTTATTTTTAGCTGGCCTTTCTATGATCAACCAATGACCTTAGAAGAAAAACACCCTCTCTCTCTCAGTTTTCTTTTTATCCCGCATCTTGGTCATATAATACTGCATTGCCTTGTTAGATCATGGATGTCTGCGAACATATATTATTTATATCTTGTTCCAGTTTACTTATGTTTTGTGTTTTTTAGCAGGAAATGTAGTCCAAATTACTTATGCTTTTATTACTAGAGGCAGAATAAGCTCATCATTTCTTCACTAAATATTTATTGATCATCTCCTATATATCATACACTGTACAAAATAATGAAGATGCCACTATTGATCAGATTAGAGATGATTCCCACCATTGTGGAGTTTATAGTCAAGTGAATAAAAAAATCCAATACAATTTGATAATGCAATGGTGGGGTTAATCATAGGATGAATGAGAGAACTAAGGAGGAACACCTGACCTAGACTTTTGAAATCAAGGAGGAGGGGCTTGGTGGCTCAGCCTGTAATCCCAGTACTTTGGAAGGCCGAGGCGAGTGGATTGGCTGAGCTCACAAGTTCAAGAACAACCCAGGAAACTTGGCAAGAGCTCCTCTCTACAATAAATCCAAAATTAGCTGGGCATGGTGGCACGCACCTATAGTTCTGGCTACTTGGAAGTCTGAGACCGAAGGATTGCGGGAGCCCAGCAGGTTGATGCTGGGGTGACCGTGAGCATGCCACTGCACTGCAGCCTAGGCGATGAAGTGAGACTCCAACCCAAAAAAAAGAAAAGAAAAGAAATCAAGGAACATTTTCTTGACAAGGCATCTTCTTAGCTTAAACTTGAAAAACAAGTAAGAGTTATGTAGGATAAGACCGTTTTAGACAGTAGGAACATCATGTGCAAAGGCCTGGAGATGAGAGAGAACATGGCTTATTTAGGGAACAGAAGACCCAGTTTTGTTGTAGTTGTCTGTTTTTCTTTTTTAGAGGCAGAGGCTCACTCTGTCATCAAGATTGTAGTACAGTGGTGCGATCATAGTTTGCTGTAGCCTCAAACTCCTGAGCTAAAGCAATCCTTTCACCTCAGCCTCCCTAGTAGCTGGGGCTAGATGTACACAACCACAAATGACTAATTTTATATTTTTATTTTAATTCTTGTAGAGATGGAGTCTTGCTGTTGCTCATGCTGGTCTCCAACTCTTGGCCTCAAACAATTCTCCCATCTTGGCCTCTCAGAGGACTGGTATTACAGGTGTGAGTCAACACGCCTGGTCTGAAAACTCAGTTTTCATAAAGCTACAGTTATCAAGACACTGTGGTACTGGCATTAGGATAGGCATATAGATCAGTGGAACAGAATTGAGAGTTCAGAAATAAGTTCTTGTATTTAAAATTAATTGATTTCTGACAGAAGTATCAAGATAATTCATTGGGGGAAAGAATATCCTCTTCAATAAATGGTGCTGAGAAAATTGGATATCTACATGCAAAAAATGAACTTAGATACTCACTATACACCATACCTGACAAATTAACTCGAAATGGACCATGGGCTTAAATATAAGCACCAAAACCATAAAATTTCTGAAAGAAAAGTCTTCAAGACCTTGGACTGGGCAAAGATTTCTTAGATATGACACCAAACACAGAGTCCTAAAAGGAAATGAACTGTTTTGGAAAAAGAAACAAACAAACAACTTTTGTTTTGTTTTTCAAAAGAAAACTTTAAAAAGTGAAAAGAAATTTGACAGACTAGAAGAAAATATTTGCAAAAAAAGAAAATATTTGCATATATTCTTTAAAGAACTTGTATTTAAAGGAATTTAGAAAGGACTCATGGAATGCAATAATAACAAGACAAACCAAACAAAAATGAGAAAAAAATATGAACAGATAATTCACCACAGAAGGTATACAAATAGCTAACTAAATATAATGTATGAAAAGACATTCAACATCATTATCCATCATGGAAATACAAATAAAAACCACAATGGGATACCATTTCACACCTACTAGAATGGCAGTAAAAAGACAGTAAGAAGTAGAAATGTGGAGAAATGAGAACTTGCATACATTGCTTGTGGGAATGTAAAATGATGCAGTTATTTTGGAAGACACTTCACCAGTTCCTCAGTAAGTTAACATGAATTTACCATATGACCCAGCAATTCTACTCCTAGGCATGTACCCAAGAGAACTGAAAACATATGTTCACATAAAAACCTCTACGTGAATGTTCATAACAATATTATTTATAATAGCTAAAAAGTAGAAAAACCAAATATCTGATGAATAGATAAATAAAATGTGGTATAATATTCCATACAAATGGAGTATTTTCAACCATAAAAAGTAATGAAGTATGAATACATGCTATAACATGACCAAACCTCACAGATTTATGCTAAGTGAAAGAAATGAGTCACAAAAAACCACATTGTTTGATTCTATTTATATGAAATGTCCAGAATAGGCAAATATATAGAGACAAAAATTAGATTAGTGGATGCCTGGGGCAGGTGGTGGAAATGGAGATTAACTTAATATGGGCATGAGGGCACTTATTGGGGGGACAAGATATTCTAAAATTAATTTACAACAGACTGGATAATAGCAGAGGAACTAGAAAGGAAAAGAGGCAAGAGATAGAAGTTGCACAATTCTATAAAGTTACTAGAAATCATTGAACTGTATACCTAAATTGGGTGAATTCTATGGTATATGAATTGTATCTCAACAAAATTGTTTTTAAAAAGTGATTGGCATGTGGAAGATTGTGAATAGATGTGTAAGGGGTGTTGATTATTTCTGAGTAATGTCTATCCTTAATGGAAGAGAATCTTCAAGGCTATTCATTCTAATTACCCCAAAGTTTTCTCCCTCTAATAGATGTGTCCAGGGCCCCAACCCAGAATCAACTCAATCAAAAGCTTCAGGGATGGGGGTCTTAGTCATACATAATTCGAAAAAGCTCTATGGGTGATTTTGATGTGCACTTCAGAGTGAGAATCTGTGATTTATGGAATTGTGAATGGCTTAGTATAGGTAGAACCTAGAATACATGTGGGCCCAATGGCTAATTGCACTGGAGTGGGCAGTAATCAAGAACTTTGGCCCAGATTCATCCCTCTCTCCCTCTGTCTCCCTCCCTTTCCCTTTCTTCCTCTCTCAACCTCCCTCTCTGTCTGCCTCTCTACTTCCTGCCCCTGTATTTCCCTCTGATAGAAATAGCAAACTATTCCCAGATCCAACTTAGAATTTTTTTCAGAACTGTAAGGTTAAAATATATCATGCAGATCATCTATAGCAGTAAGGGTGCATATTAGTCTTTACTGGATAACTTTTTAAAACAGGCAGGTCACTGGCCACACCCAGACGTACATCATCAGAGTCTTTAAAGTGGGACCATGGGCATATAGAGTTTGGAAAAAAGGCTTGTTGGGTGATGCTGATGCTTATTTCTACTTGAGAACTACTGCTCTAAAGGAAGAAATAAAAGAAAAAGTATGAAGAAGATAAAATTTGTTTTTCTGTGCCTAACTTCAGCTTTCCTGTTACAGATTATTAGGTCTTTATCACCTGTGTTATTGGACTACCTTTGAAGACCACTATACCATGAGCTTGGGTGGTCATGAATGTTTAATGGACATCTCTGTGGAATACCATTTGGAAAATCAATTCATAAATTCTGTGTATTTTGGAGAGAGAGGGATTAGATTTCAGTCTCAGGTTCCTCAGCCAGATATGATAGTACTGTGTGCTTGGAATAGTCAGGGGAGGAGGGTGGTTTCCTGTCCCTTGTGGCTTCCTGGGGACTTCCCTGCTGCTAGCTGCTGAAACCACTTTAAAATAATAGGCTGCTGAGTCATTTTCTCCATGTACATCCACCTGTCAATGGGTCTGCACTTCAGAGATGAAGAGTAATTTTCATTGGAGTGATGGCATATAGCAGGGATTGAAACCAAACAGCCACAATGAAATTGATTTTCAGAAAGAGATTACTTCTGAATTTTATTTTGTGGTTTGTGAATTGCCATTCTTATTTCATCCAGTCACACCCATGGCCTATGAAGGCAATAAAAGCTTGAACATTTGTGATAGTTTCGGATCAGTCTACAAGACTCTGTGCCTAGAAGCATTGCATGCTTTTAAAGCACTTTTGCTATGTAGTCTAAGTCCTTAAGTTGAGGAAACTCTGAGGGTTTGTTATGTAAGGAAGGATCTTAACACCTGTCACTAGTCAGTCTGAGTAAAAGAAGGGAGGTGACAGATTTCAGGAGTTCCCTTGACTCAACCACCACTCTGTTAAGTCCCTGTTAGGTGTAAGACAGCGCTAGTGGGGAGTCTATTTCCTCAAGATTGGCTTAGCTAGCAGAGTCAACCAAGAAGTACAAACCTACTTTGTTCTTAATGACCTTAGACAAATCTAGTGGTGTAGTTTGTTTCTGTTTGGATTTCCAGCTGACACCACAGATTTTGTAAGTCAAGCAGAACTCATCTCCTTTCCTCTCCTCCTTTACCACACACACAAATTTTACAAAATTAAACCCTAGTTTAATTCTCTTAATCACTCAGGCATAAAACTTTGGAGGTATTATTTTTTAAACTTTTCCTTTGTTCTTGCTACTTATTCTTAGCAAACAATTGCTAAGTTGATTATATACTGTTCATGATGTCTCTTGCATCACTTCTTTCTAGTCTTACTTCTACTACTCTGACTGTGCTTATCTTAGACGATCTTCATGGTCCCTCCCAACCAAGAAAATCTGTGATTCTTCCTCAACTCATTATTTCACTCCTGCCATGGTTATACAGCTGAGAGTTGCTTTGTTCTCTATTCCATATAAACACCTCAGCTAGATTCTTTTTTTTTTTCAAGTGCCATTTTGTCATGTCACCTCCTTCTAAGAAATCTTTGATATCTTCTCCCTGCCTGTCAGATAAAGTTCAAGCTTCTTACACTGGCATTCCAATCCCTTCTGCAACTGGATTTGAACTGCTGTGTTACTCTTCTTTTTATTCTCTGTCTGAATCCTGTTTCATCCAGACCAGTCCACTGACAGTCCTCTTGTATTCTGGCTTTTATTCATCTATTCCCCAAAGTAGAATGCGCTTCCCTCTAACCTGCTTCTCAGAGCCCTCTAGGTCCTTCACAGCTCAACTTAAACATTATCTCTTGAGTGAATTATTCCTTGCCCATCTATCCATCTCAGACTTCTCTAACCCCATCATTCAGCACTGTATTATGTTGTAGGTTATTGTATTTCCTTAACTAGATGGGAAGATTTTTGAAGGCAGAAACTGAGTTCTACATTTCCTTGTAGCTCTTACACCTACAACACTAATCTATACTTTTTTAGTTACATACCAAAGTAAATCTTAAGACATTGAAGCATTCATCCTAATATTGGACTCTAAAACCCAGTTATAAACATTGGCTGTGGGTAATATCATACTACTTTAGGGATTTGGTGATTATTAAGGGGGTTTGTCACTAAGGCTTCTTTTTTAGAGCCCTGCTTAAGGTCAAGAACCCTCACAGAAGAAATATTGGACTCTAGCACCTTCTCCCTCAGTTTCTTTTTCTCCTTTCAATCTGTAAAAGCTTTTCACATAGCAGGTATTCATATTCCACTTTGAAGTGTTATATACTTTTTGATTTCCTCAACACTGTAAGTCCTTGCTTTACAATGCTTTTGGAATTCACTTCTCCCTGAAGACTGAAGACACCTCAATTTCTTAGTCTTCAGATTCTAACTGATTTGCCTGGTTGTGAGAGGCTCCATGCCCAAATTTCAAGTCGCAATCCCAAAATACTTCTATCATCTATCAGAGTTCCCTAACCTTACTTGTATTTTTAACAATATCTCATTTAAAATGTATAAATGTGAGCAAAATATGCCAGTGTTCCAAATAATTAAGGCCTAGATAAAGCCAGGGTTGTGGTTATGTGCTTGTTTGTATACATATGCACCTGTGTGTGTCTGTGTAAGAGAGTGAGGAAGGGGAGAGGAAGAGAATGGAGGGATTGATTTGTGTTGGTGTTTGTCTGCATTTAAATATTACATAGTAGAATTTTTTCCATTGGGAGATATAGTGTTATATATCACAGCTGTGTAGGTAATATAATTTTTCCTTTGAACATCATCTCAGTAAGAGCAATTTCAGTGTTTTCCTCATCTTTAGCAAGACTCATGAAGCAACTGATTTGTGACCTGAGGTTGAAGACCTTATAAAAATTTATTTACCAATCACACACTTGAAATTTATGCCACAAAATTATGAAATTCAGCAAATTATTATTTTCTTCCTACAATTAGACAAGCATTTCTAGGAGAAATGTGATTCATGGTTAAAAACATAATACCAAGTAGTACTACTATTTCATAAACTACTACCTTCTCACATTTACAGTTAAATCATTTACTTCTCAGCCCCTGCCTTTACTTACTTATTCACAAAATCTGGCTCCCACCTGTGAAACCAGAGTGCCTCATGTTTGTCTTGGCCTATTTTGGAGATCTGTATTATCCTGGAGGTTATGGAAAGAACACTGGAGTAAGTTCTGGCTCTTCACTTAACAATTAGCACATTTCAAATGGGGATGATGATACCTTTCATGGCTCTTTCACAGTTTTTCTGAGGATCAATACAAATATGTGAAAATATAAAGCCTTATGGTTATATATTAGAATACTGATTGATAAATCCATCTCTTTGTCTCTCTAATTGTGTAAAACTTTTATTCTAATTGTTATCTTATATTTTCCATATGTTTGCTCTGTCTGTTGACATAAATTCACAGGGATTGATGATGGTATCGTATTTCTTCAAATTAGATGCCTTATGTTGTACTTCCTTTTTGTATTTACAAATGCTTTTTTTCAGCCTGGCCATCTGACAGTTTTTTTTCCATATGTGGTAGAAAGAGAACTAGACTAGAAATTGCAATACAGTGGTACTGGTCCCAGGTCTGACTTTAGTTATTCTCCCCTAGTTAAGTTGTTTTACCTTAGGTAGGTCACTTTATCTTTCTGGCTCTCAGTTTACTCATCTGTAAAATGTTGGAGATTGAAATTGGTGACCTATAAGTTCTCTTCTAACACTAGCAAATTCATCACTGCAGCTAAATGGAATTCCCGCTTTATTTTTTCCTGTCTCTCCCTTGAACATCACTGTCCTAATAAATATATTAATAATCCAAATGCCAAATTCAAGACCCACATCACTGTTGGCTTGCCAGTGTTATGTACTGTTTCCAAGATCAACTTCCCATTATATATAGATTGATTTTCTTATTGCACATTCCTACCTTCATTGTCATTTATGTCATTCTCCCTGTTAAAATCTTTTTGGTGGTAGAAAACTTTTCATTTTTAAGAACAATTTTAAATGTTGTACTTTCCTATGAAGACTTTCCTGATTGCCTAGCCTTTAGTGATCTTTTTTCTATTTCATATGAACCAAATTTACATTTATGACATGCCAAATACTGTACCTGGCATCATAGGACACAGAAAGATAAAATAAGTTTCTGACATTAGAGACAAGCTGAAAACAGGAGTGAACATTCTGGGCAAAGAAGGCAGTATGAGCAAAGACTTGGATACAGTAGAATGGAGAATGGGTTTGGGTAAAGGCTTAGAGCCTATGGAACTAACTTTTTTGGCCTATAGCTATATATCTTCTCATGGCAGTTTTTCTGATAGTATGCTACTTGACAATAGGAATTTTTGATTCATTTGTCATTTATTGGCTACCTAGCTTCCATTTCATTTTCCTAATAGCATTGCAGTATCTTTTTAAAGTAGTCCCTTTCTGTTATTGGATAGAGCCTTGGTAGCCTGGGAAATCTAGATACCTATAACTCATAAGAGAAGCCAAAGGGATCAGGTCCTTCTTTTTACTACCCCAATAAAACTAAAGAGAAGTTGTCATGTGATGTAAGGCCAACCATCTTACATTCTCTTTGAGGATTGGCTCGATGTTTTTTCTCTTACCAGTCTACATCCTTTGACCTATCGCTCTAATCACCTTCTTGCAATTACCCTCAAGTCTCTTGACTGCTTGTCTCCAGGTCCTCCTGCCTTAACAAAACCCCAGTCAAGAGTCAGCCCTACCATTTGGCTTTACAAATTCTATATGAAAGACTATTGAGTAGGAATGCAGAGAATTAGAGCCACTGCAAATTTAGGCTCCAACCCCTGCTGGGTGCTTAGTTACTACCTGACAATTTCTCTGTGGACCAAGTTAACTCCATCTTCTAATTTCAGTAGTAAATTTATACCTTCGTTTTGGTCCTCAGATCTCCAGCTCTAAGTCTTACTTCATTTTCAGCTTTTAAACTTCATTTCTACTTCATTGAAAAAATCATGACTATCTGTGAAATCACCTACAAGTCCATTTCCCTCACTAACTTTAACACCTACAAATTGAACCTTATTTGCACCCACTCTTGTGCTCCTATCTCCATGAAGGAAATGTGTTCCTTTGGTCCAAGTCTAATCCTTTTATCTGAGCTTTGGATATCTCCCTTCTCACTTTTGTGGTCTTTTCTCTTAGTCATTTTCTTCCTCTCCTATATTTTTGATCTCTCTCAATTGTCTTTTTCTTCCTAGCATATAGTCATACTCATATCTCATTTGGGGAGGCTTTCTTTGACTCCACATCTTCCTAAAACTACATGATTTCCCACTTCTCTTAACAGTCAAGTTGCTGAAAAGGATGGAATATACTTGCTGTCTTTACATTTTAGCCATTCATTGATACCTCCACTTCCTGTAGTTTCTGTGTCTTCCTCACTACTAAATCTGTACTTGCTAAAGTCACTAGTGACTTCCATATTGTAAAATTTAATGGGACTCATTTATTCTAACCATATTTTACTTTTCTGTCATGTTTGATACTGTTCAATTCTTTTTTTTTTTCATTTTTAAAAAAGCTTTGATAATCAGAGAAAGCCACTTGGCATTGTGAATTTACTGGAGATAGTTATTTCAATTATTAATGTTCCTCAGTGAATATTTATTGACTGTAAAGTTTAAATTATATTTTGTTTTAAAGTTTTGTAATTGAGATATAATTCACATACTATACAATTCATCCTTTTTAAGTGTACAGAATACTGTTTTTTTTTTTAAAGTATATTTACAGAGTTGTGTAACTATGACCACTGTCTAATTCAAGAATATTTTCATTATCCCCATAATAAGTGCTACACCTAAACACTGGGTACACATGGACATAAAGATGGGAGCAACAATCACTGGCAACTTCTAAAGGTGGGGGGGTAAAGGATGAAAAACGACCTATTGGGTACCATGTTTACTATTTGGGTGACAGGTTCAATAGAAACCCAAATTTCACCATCACACAATATACTCATGTAACAAACTTGCATAAGTACCCTTTGAATCTAAAATAAAAATACATTTAAAAAATAAGGAAAGAATGTGCGCACACACACACACACACACACACACACACACACACACACATACACACACACATGCACTCACACAGAAATTAGCAGTCATTACCCCAACTCCCCCTTTCCCTCAGCCTGTATCAACCACTTGTCTCTATGGATTTACCTATTCTAGACATTTCATATAAATAGAATCATATAATCAGTGTCCTTTTGTGTCTGGCCTCTTTCACATAATATTTTCAAGTTTCATCCATGTTACAGCATGTATTAGTACTTTATTGCTTTTTATGACTGAATAAAATTCTATTGTATGAATGTGCCACATTTTGTTTATCCATCTGCTGATGAGCATTTGAGTTATTTCCATCTTTGAGCTATTGTGAATAATGATACTATGAACATGTATCATTATTCACAATATAAATTTTTGTTTGAACACTTATTTTCAGTTCATTTGGAGTATGTATCTAGTAGTGGAGTTGCTGGCTCAGATGATAATTCTACTTGTATGTTTAAATTATTGAGGAACCACCAAACTGTTTTCCACAGTTGTTGAACCATTTTACATTCTCACCAGCAGTGTATAAGGGTTTCAATGTCTCCATATCCTTGTCAACACTTGCTATCATCTATCTTTTTTACTATAGCCATCTTACTGGGTGTAAAGTAATATCTAATTATTGTTTGGATTTGCATTTCCCTAAAGACTAGTGATATTGAGCGTCTTTTCATGTGCTTATTGGCCATTTGTATATCTTCTTGGGAGAAATGTTAATTCAAATTCTTTGTCCATTTTTAAATTACATGTGTCTTTTTATTTTTGAATTGCAAGAGTTCTTAGTGTATTTTGCATACTAAACCCTTATTAGAGATATGATTTGCAAATAAATATTTCCTTCCATTCTCTGTGTTGTAGTTCTTTGTTCTCTTGGTTTCTATGGCAATAGACTTTCTTATTGTTTTCCCACTTCTCTAACTGTTCCATCTCAAGTTCTTTTAGAAGGTCCTTTCCTGCTCACTTCTTAAATGTTGGTACAGTCCTGTGCCACATAATCATGTTTCTGTCAATGATGGACCACATATACAATGGTGGTCCCATGAGCTTATAATGGAGCTGAACAAATCCTATCATCGAGTGGTGTTATAGCCATCATAACATCGTAGCACAAAACGTTACCTTTTCTATGTTTAGATATACAAATATCATTGTGTTACAGGTATCTACATTATTCAGTACAGTAGCATGCTATACTGGTTTGTAACCTAGGAGGACTAGGCTATACCATATAGCCTAGGTATGTAGTAGGCTATACCATCTAGATTTGTATATGTATGTATACTCTGTGATGCTCACATAATGAGGAAATTGCCTAATGACACATATCTCAGGACATATCCCTGTCACTAAGTGATGCATGACAGTATTTCCTAGATCTACACCGCTGACTTTTTTCTCTTGTTATTTTTTACATTATCTCAACATGACCGCTTTTAAACTCATAGCTTTACCTGTCATCTATGTGCGGATGATTTGCAAGTGAAGATCTACAACATCTACAGTCCATACCTCTTTCCTGTACTCCATACCAACTGAGCACCAGTACAGTTTCTATTGGATGTCACACAGGCAGCTTAAAATCAAATTATTTTAAACCACATTTATCTGCTTTCCACCTCAAACCTGCTTCTTTTCTGCTATTTATCTCAGTGAATAGTACTACTGTTCATTTACTTATCCAAGCCAGACCTGTGGGAGTTGTTCTAGATTACTCCTCATTTCTTCCCCACTCATATTCCAACACCAAATCTTATAGATCTACCTTTTGACATTGCTTCAATATCTCCTCTCATTTCAAGACCTACTACTTCAAATGTTATCACCACCCAAGTTTATTTTAACTTTTACTTTTTTTTTTCACTTCAAGTGTCACCTGCTCCAAAAAACTTTCCTTGACTACTCTCTCCCAAGTCTGAAATAGATGCTCTTTGGTGTTTCTATAGAATTCTATTCTTATTCTTGTCACTGTTCTTAATTACAATACACTGAACTCTGTGAATGTTATTTAACTTGTCTACCTTCTTTACTAAAGACCTTCTCTGCTAAACCCCATCTTATATGACTTTATATCCTCAATGCCTAGAATGATATCATGTACATAGTAGGTGTCTAAACTTGTTTGTGTTTTTATTTTTCGTGTTCAAAAAAAGAATTTTTTTTTAGTCGGAGTCTCACTCTGTCACTCAGGCTGGAGTGCAGTGGCACGCTCACAGCCACCGCAGCCTCAACCTGCTAGGCTCAGGCAATCCTTCTGCCTCACCCTTCCAAGTAGCTGGAACTACAGGCCCACGTCACCATGCCCAGCTAATTTTTTGAGTTTTTGTAGAGACAACATCTCACCAAGTTGCCCAGGCTGGTCTCGAACCTCTGGACTCAGGCAATCCTCTTGCCTCAGTCTCCCAAAGTGCTGGGATTACAGGCTTGAGCCACCGTGCTCAATTTTGAAAGAAAGAATGAGAGTGTGATACTGAATTATGAATCCCCTAGGCAGAATAATTGTTTAAGGAAAGTGGTCTTTCTTGCTACTATAGCTTTTTGTTATCATAGTTGTCCATTTATTGAGAGGATTATGTTCTTAGTGGGACTTGAACTTGAACAAAAGTAGACTAATTATGCTCTGTCAGACAAGTCACCTCACTTTCTTCATGTTTCAGTGGGATGTTACAAAGTTGTGGCATTGTCACGAGTGGGACACGGATTGGAAGAGCAGGACAAACAGAATTTTCAAGCAGCAATTTTTAAAGCATTGCCCTAGGAAATCACACAATAGCAGAACTGAAAAGAATTTGAAGAGATTGTCTTATCTAGGCCCTTTGCCTTCAGGCAAATGAATTCTAAGGCATTCATGACAAATGGTCCCTTAGGAGCTCCTAAATGGGAAGAAAAAGTACAAGGGATATGTATGCATGTATAAAGAAAAAGTATAAAGAATATGTATATATACAATGCATGTCAAGTAGTCCACAGGTGTACTTCAATATAGAGAAGAAGGATATATTAGGAATTGACTAAGGTGCACATTTATATATAGATCTCTGTTTTCTCATTGCCTCTTATTAACAAATGGCAAGTTTCATTCCTTAGAGAGCTGAGCACTTTAACTGGTGTGTAGTCAAAGAAGAGAAGGAATTAGCAAAAGTACTATCAAGTTGTTCCAGGATCTGGTCTAGAGGAGTGAGCCAGATGCTTTAAGAAAGACACACATCGGATTGATGAGTTACACTGTTTGAGGTTGTTTAATTAATGAGGTTGGGTTCTGTCACTGACCTGTGGATATAAAATCTGTAGAATGAGCTTGGGGCATATTGTTGTAAAGAGATTTTGCATTCTAAGTGGAGGATTGTGGAGAGGTTGTCTGCATGGTAGTTAAATCCATAGACATTGTAGTCTGAAATCAGGATTTGAATCCCAGCTCTGCCATTTACTACAGGTCTCCTACTAGTCTTCTGTTTCCTTACCTATAAGATATAGATAATATCAACTCTATAAAGTTGTTATGAAAATTAAAGAGTCAATGCATATGAGCTTTGTAGCATAGTGCTTGACATATAGTAAGTGTTCACTAAATGTTAGCTAGTAGTAGTAGTAGTAGTAGTAGTATTTTAATCATTGTGCTGTACTGAAGAGATGGTGAAGAAGCAAGTGGGGAATGCTTGGTTGGTCTTAGGAGAAAATTCATAGTTTGGTGGTGGTGGTGGAGGTGGAAGCAATGAAAAAAAGGCTGCCAATTGTATGAACACCCAGAGAACCTTCTCACGGGCACCTGGATTCTATCATATTTCCAATATTAGATGTTTGCCTATTGTATGAGAATTACAGCTATCATACATTTTTTAACTTCAAAATTTTTCCATTGTCTGAATACTTTAGGCTCTTCCTCTCCTTTCAAAAATCAATACAAACCCAATAATTTCCTGAAAAGTTTATTTTACATTCAATTTCTTAAGAAATACTATAGTTCCCCTTCCCCTGCCACGATGTTAACACTTTGCCAATGAATTAGACAAAAAAAGGAGGAAAAAAAAAGAAATAATTATATTATACCAGAGACAGCCAGTACAAGCAAAAGAAGTTCATGAATAGTTCAGTACTTAGAATTTGAATGTTTGCTAGATTAGGAAAACTCATGTAACAGGTTTTAACCCCAATTTGAGAGAGTTGTTTTAAAAGAACTTCCTGATAATAATTTAGTCGTGTTTGCTATTTTCCCATTTGTAGCAAGGGTTTTTATTTAGCCTTGCTCATTTAAAATTGGTCTTCAGTAATGCATTTGGGACTTGATAGCTGTGTAAATGATTTTCTCAAATAGCATTGTGATGATGCCAAGTGCTTTGTATGCTTTTTATGGCTTTACCACATTCTACATGAACATGAATGTGCTGAACAAAGCTTTCTCTGGGTTAGTCTAAGCAGTAATTTCTAGACTCTATACTAGTAGGTAAGCTCATAAGCCGAAGAGTCACAGACCTGCTTGTTGTTTATTTTTTTTATTGTGATAAAATATACAAAATATAAAATTTATCGTTTTAACCATTTTAGGTATACAATTTAGTGACATTAAGTACATTTACAATGTTATGCAGCCATTACCACCATTTATTTCCAGAACGTTTTCATTCTTCCAAATTGAAACTATCTTTCTGCCTATTAAACAACTCCCCATTCTCCCCTCTCCCTGGCCCCTTAATCTACCTTCTGGCTCTATGAATTTGACTATTCTGAGTATCTATTATAAGTGGAATCATATAGTATTTGTCTTTTTTGTGACTGGCTTATTTAACTTAGCCAAAGTTCATCCATGTTGTAGCATGTATCAGAATTCCTTTCTGTGGCTGAATGATATCCCATTGTGTGTGTGTGTGTGTGTGTGTGTGTGTGTGTGTGTGTGACATTTTGTTTATCTGTTCATCTGTTGATGGATATTTGGGTTGCTTCCACCTTTTGGCTATTGTGAATAATGCCGCTATGAATATGGATATATAAACTTTTGTTTGACTACTTGTTTTCAATTCATTTGGGTACATAACTAGCAATGGAATTGCTGGTTGTATGGAAATTCTATGTTTAACTTGCTGAGAAGCCACCAAACTGTTTTTCACAGTTGCATTTTCACTAGCAGTGTATGAGGGTCCCAATTTCTCCACATCTCTGCCAATGCTTATTATTATTTGTCTTTTTTAATTACATCTATCCTATTGTATGAAAATTGGTATCTAATTGTTCTGATTTGCATTTCACTAAAGATTAATGATATTGAGCATCCTTCTTTTTTTTTTGATTCGGGATCTCACTCTGTCTTCTAGGAGTGTAGTGCCCCACGGCCTCGATCTCCTGGGCTCAAGTGATCCTTCTGCATCAGTCTCTGTAGCTGGGACTACAGGTGTGCACCACCACACCTGGTTAATTTTTTGACTTTTTGTAGGAATGAGGTCTCACTATGTTGCACACACTAGAATATTGAGCATCTTTTCATATGCTTATTGACCGCTTGCATATCTTCTTTGAAGAAATGTCTATTCAAGCCTTTTGTCTGTTTTTTAATCAAGTTTTGTTGTTGAGTTGTGGGAGTTCTTTATATATTCTAGATATTAACCTTTTATCATACATGTGATGTGCAAATCTTTTCTCCCATTTTGTGGGTTGCCTTTTTACTCTGATGTTGGTGCCCTTTGATGCACAAAAATGTATAATTTTAATGTAGTCCAATATCTATTTTTTCTTTTGTTACCTGTGCTTTTGGTGTCATACCAATAAATCTTGGACAATCTAATGTCATGAAGCTTTTCTCCTATGTTTTCTTCAAAGAATCATATAGTTTTAGGTCTTATGTTTAGGGCTTTACACCATTTTTAGTTATTCTTAGTTATTTATATTCAGTTATTTTTAGTTATCTTTTCTATATGGTGGATATCCAGTTTTCCCAATACCATTTGTTGAAAAGACTATCCATTCCCCACTGAATGGTCTTGGCACCCTTGTCAAAAATCAATTGACCCTGTATGCAAGGGTTTATGACTGCACTTTCGATTTTATTCACAGACGTGTTTTTTAATCTTGGCTTTGTTACTTACTGGATTGTAACCTGTGGACACTCCACCTCTGTCATGATATCTCCCCTTGATAGAAAGTAAACTCCAAACAGAAATGTTTGTCTTTTGCTTTTTTGTTTTGTTTTGTTTTGTTTTTGAGTTGGAGTCTCACTCTGTCGCCCAGACTG
>NW_007252220.1:253862-255511 GCF_000164805.1 Carlito syrichta | reverse complement strand
CTCACCTCAGCCTCCCAAAGGTGCGGGATTACAGGCTGAGCCACTGAGCCCGGCTTGTCTTTTGTTTACTATTATGTTCCTAATAATGAGAATGATCAACCAATATTTAATTATGAATGACAATATTTGCTTTTGAATGAATGAACAAAAACCTTTTTCAGAAGGCTGTTGTAAGAATTAAATGAAATAATATATGTAAAGCATTCAGCATGTTTTCTGGCACGTAGTCAGTGTGTAAGAAAGGATAGTTATTTAACACATTTTTCTATTAGTAGAACTCTTAAGATAAATTAAATGCTAAATCTTAAACTGATACTATTTAAAGTGAGTCTATTTTCAGATTTAAGGGACACATTGGTGTGGTTGTGGAATTACCTTCAATTGAGTTATCCTCATTTGGAGGGCACACAAGAACTCAGCACAACCATCTACCCCCCTCCAGACGTTGCTGAGACCAGTTCCCTTGTTTCTGGAACACCAGAGACAAAGGTTGGATGAACACTGTTGCTAGGATGCCAAAGGAGAAAATGAATTTAGTGTTAAGATGGGGGAAAGGAGAGCATGCATTTGGCAGGCAGCTCTTTAGGTCTGAAAGGAACAAAATCTGTGTCATCATGATGCACTAACACTAGGCCTGGCAGGAAGACAAGAGGGATTTGGATTATTGAGGATCTACCACGTGCCAAGTGCCAACCATTGGACTTAGAGATTTACATATATTCTAATTCAGTCTTCACAATTTCCCTGCAGAGTAGATATTATCCCCATTTTACAGATGAGGAAACAGGCTCTGAGAGATTAAATAACAGATGGTAAATAGTAGAACTGAGATTTAAACCTGGGTTTATCTTAGCTTCAAGGCCTGTGATCTGAAGCAACATAGTTTTTGTTTAGCTTCCTTGTCAAATTCAAACCCTTCTGGTAAATGTGAGAATAGCTAATATACATTTTTGGATTCAAGTAATGTTTTTTTTTAATTTTTTTTCTGATACATTACTGCTAAGCCTTTACATTATCACTGTGTCCTGTTCTTTTGTTTTATCTGGCATATTGGAGGCTTCAAAGCCACTAGCAAAAAGTTTTTCTGAGAAATGTAAAATTTTCTAAATTATATGCTATGCATTTTGTAATTTGCAGTAGCAATTATAAAATACAGTAGCAATTATGCTATTTGTAGTTTGTTACATTTGGCAAGATGTGTAGTGGGGTGGGTGGTTGGGAAAGATGTGAGGGTGTGTATGTTTGTGTATACATACATATATAATTTGTGTGTATACATACACACATGACAATAATGGGAAACATCTGAGCAGTAAAGTGGACAAGCACATTGAAAAAGATGACTTTTAAGATATACAAAAGATACCTGCACACATGTTTATTGCAGCACTATTCATGGAACCAACCATGCTGCTCATTGAAAGTAGACTGGATTTTTAAAATGTGGTGCATATATGTGATAGAATATTATGCAGCCATAAAGAAGGACAAAATTATGACCCTCACAGCATTTTGTATGGATTTAGAGTCTATCATATTCAGTGCTATATCACAGAAACAAAGAACAGAGTACCATATGTTCTCACTCATAAGTGGACCTTGAACAATTATAATACTATAAGAAAGCAATTGGCAGTAATGGGAAACTG
>NW_007252220.1:147993-253842 GCF_000164805.1 Carlito syrichta | reverse complement strand
CTCTTATCAACAAGGGTGCCTGAACGAAGCATATTTGTATACCTAACCCTTAACTGTACCCCAGAATATCATATTTTAAAATATTGATTAAAAAAAGAAAAATAAATAAATAAATAAAAGTGGGCAAAAGAAAGATATACGGGCAGCCAATAGACACACGAAAGAGTGCTCAGCCTCACTCATCATCAGAGAAATGCAAATCAAAACTACATTGAGATACTACTTAACCCCTGTAAGAATGGCCATCATTAATAAAACAAACAACAGCAGATGCTAATGAGGATGTGGAGAAAAAAGGAACACTTCTACACTGCTGGTGGGAATGCAGACTAGTACAACATCTTTGGAAAACAATGTGGCGATTTCTGAAAGAACTAGAAATTGTCCTTCCATATGACCCAGAAATCCCCCTTATTGGGAATATACCCGGAGAAACTAAAATCTTTCTACAAAAAAAATACCTGCACATGTATGTTGGTTGCAGCTCTATTTACAACAGCAAAAACATGGAACCAACCGTGTTGCCCATCGAAGCTGAACTGGATTAAAAAATGTGGTACATATACACAATGGAATATTATACAGTCATAAAAAACAAATATATGGCCTTTGCAGCAAATTGGATGGATTTGGAGTCAATCATACTCTGTGATTTATCACAGAAACAAAGAACTGAGTTCCATATGTTCTCACTCATAAACAGACCTTGAACAATTATAATGCTATAAGAAAGTGAGTGGCAGTAGTGGGAAACTGTCAGGGGAGGGGGTAGGACTGGCAGTTGAGAGAAACTGCTGGGGGAGGGAGGGGCATACCTCATCAACAAGGGTACCTGCATAATCAACGTTTGTATACCTAACCCTGAATTGTACCCCACATCTTTATAATAAAAAAATAAAAAGTTAAAAAAAATCTTTGAAAATAGAAAAAATGTGGTACATATATGTGATGGAATATTATGCAGCCATAAAGAAGGACAAAATTATGAACTTCACAGCAACTTGGATGGATTTAGAGTCGATCATACTCAGTGATCTATCACAGGAATAAAGACCTGAGTACCACATGTTCTCACTCATAAGCAGACCCTGAACAATTATCATAATACTACAAGAAAAGGATTGGCAGTAGTGGGAAACTGCCGAGATGGGGAGTGGGGTGTTGGGGGAGGGATACAACATCAATAAATGTACCTGATCTCAAACCACGTGATGTGGGGACCAAAGTGAGGCCCAAACTTTACCTGTACAATGACCATTTATATACCCGACCCTGAATCTTTAAAATTTAAAAAATTGCATATAATTCTTGTGCTAAGTATTAGATCAACTTGTTTCACTCTGCTTCCAAGTCAGGCCAATCATTTTTATAAACTCATACTGTTGTTTGCAAGGTAATAAGGGCAGAAAATGTAGTTGGTTCATCAAAAAGTTAATACTTTTGTCATAAGTTGATGTGTAGAGGTATCTATCTGGGCTATTGGTGTCATCTTTAAAGAAGGATAGGTTGTTGTTTGGATGTGTGCACATGTATATACAATGGCTCAGCAAGAGTTATGCCAGATCTTCATAGGTACATTCCATTTAGACTATGAGAGATAAGAGCTCAGACTGTAGAGCTAAACTGCATGGCTCTGAATCTTTGTTCTCATACTAGCTTTATAACTTTGAACAAGTTACTTAAGGAAACTGAGGCTCAGAGTTTATGTGAAAAGTGGGGGAAATAATAGGCTGTCTAACTTGTAGGAGAGTTATGAGAATAAAATAATAAAAACAAAGCACTTAGAAAAGTTCCTGGCTCACAGAAAATATTCAGTAAATGTTAGCTATTATGTTATTGTTGATTACTGATTTTTTTTCTTCTAGTAGTAGTAGCAGTTAGTAGTAGTATAGGTGTGCCACAGACTGAAAATGGGTGGAGAGACAATGCCATATAGCCATAAAATTTTAGCTTTTGAGGCTAAAAGGCCTGGGTTTGATTATTGCTATTACCATTTACCAGTTGTGTGACTTAAAACTTAAATTGTTTGTTCCTTCATTTGTAAAGTGAACAAAATAATACTACTGAACAATTATAATACTATAAGAAAGCAATTGGCAGTAATGGGAAACTATTAGGGAAAGGGGGGTGGGATTGGCAGTTGAGGGAAGCTGCTAGGGGAGGGAGGGGCATATCTCATCAACAAGGGTACCTGCATGATCAATGTTTGTATACCTAACCCTGAATTGTACCCCTCATCTTTATAATAAATAAATAAATAAAAATTTTAAAAATAAATAAATAAATAAAATTTCATTTGGTTAACAACAACAACAACCAAAAAAACCACTTGATGCCTTCTATCGGAGAGAAAAAGCTTATGCTCTCAAAATAGCCTAAAGAACTCCACAATATCTGTTCACTCCCTGTCTAACTTACTCTATGACCTCATGTGCTATTACTGCTTCCTCTCACTCATTCTGCTTCATGCTACTAGCTCCACACCTTAACATACCAGTCTTGCTTCATCTCAGAACCTTTGTGTGTTATTCCCTCTTCCAGGAACACTTTTCCCTCAGCTATTCCACAGATTGCAAGCTTATCTCTTTCAGGTTTTTGTTCTTATGGCATCTCCTCAGTGAGCCCTTTTATGACCCACCCCTCCATTTAAAATTAATGTCCTCTCTTTACCACCACTCTCTATTCCTTTCCTGCTTGCCACTATTTAATGTAACGTATATTTTGCTCATTTATTTTGTATATTGTCTATGTTCCTGCCAATTGACTGAAATCTCTGTGAAGGCAGAAATAGATATGTCTTTGTTTTGTTCACTACTCAGTATCTAAATATAGTGTCTGGCCCAAAGTTGGTTCTAAATAAATATTGAATGAATGAATGAAAGAATGAACAGACTTCAATGGCAGAAGGGAGCATAAGGGCATTCCTGGGATGGGAAAATATGGCATAGAAATAAAAGGCTTGAAACCTCTTTATTCTCATCGCAAATTGGGCACAAACCAGCTTTAGGCATGTATGTTTTTTCCCCCAGAAACGGAATTTATTTATTAAAAATTGTGTATTTATTCTTACATGTTTAAACTTGAGTCACCTTCAAAGTACTGTCCATTTGATGCAATATACCTATCAGATGTTTTTTCCACTGTTCAAAACGGTTTTTGAACTCATCAATTTTCATGGTTTTTAGTGCTTCTCTTGTTTTTTGTTTCACCTCTTCCATATAGGCAAAACGTTTCCCTTTGAGGACTTTTTTCATCCGGGGAAACAAACAAACAAAAGTTGCTCTGGGAGAGACTGGGTGAATAGGGAGGGTGGAGCATGGGGATCATGTCATTGTTGGTCAAAAACTGCTGAACACTCAGTGTGATGTGGGCAGGTGTGTTGTCATGGTGAAAGAACCAATTACCTGTTTGCCACAACTTGGGATGTTTCTTCAGCAAATCATGATGCAACTTTTTCAGAACTAGATAAAAACTTTGGTTGACAGTTTGCTTCAGAGGGACGAATTTTAAGTGTATTACAAAGTACTCACCGTTCAAAAGATAATTCTGGCTTTTGGGGGGGCCCCTGTATATAATTTCAGGAGTGCCTCAGTGCCTGATACTGCCTCCTCCACCCACCCCATTATCCAGTCCTGTCACTAGGTACTTGATCTGTAAATCACTTGACATGAGCCATGGCAATGCTTCTTAATGGTAATGGGCATAGTCCTTTACTTACCAGATTTAAACAAATTCGTTAGATTTCCAATCCCCTCCGTATTCGGTCAACTGTTTAGTCTCATGAATTTGCATGTATATATGCATGAGGTTAAGGGGAAGAGGATGAGGGTGGTAGGGGTGGTGTTTGGAACATAATTGTTGTGGGCCTGGAGCTAGAGCCAGAGCCAGAGGTTAGCCCCAGTTCATTACTTTGTTCAGAATTTCAGCATCCTAAATTCCAACTCAGGAGTCTTCTGCAGACATGCCATTGTACAAATATCTTCATGATAGAATGGAATCTGCGATTTACATGAGACCCTGAAGCACTGTTTCTACATTCAATGAATGAAGAACCTAAGGCCCAGAAAGGGAAAGAAACTTACTAAAGTTACTACATGTAGCAAATGGAAGAAGTTGAAATCCTTGCTTCTTACCTTCTCATCTGATTCTTTCAAGTAATATACATTGAATTCTTTCTTGTGGGGTACCTCCACTGAAGAGAAACCCTAAAATAAGCAGAAATATTGTAACCAGCCAAATGCAATATAATTCATGGTGCCTATATATATATCCAGATAATTTAATTTCTGTAATAATTTTTTTTAATTCTGGGTCTCACTCAGTTGCCCAGATGGAGTGCAGTGCCACAGTTGTGACTCACCACAGCCTTGACCTCATGGGTTCAGGCAATCCTTCTGCCTTAGTCTTCTGAGTAGCTGGGACTACAGGTGTGCACCACCACATCCAGGTAATTTTTTGATTTTTTTTCAGAAACAAGGTCATGCTATGCTGCCCAGGCTGGTCTTAAACTACTGGGCTCAAGTAATCTTCCTGTCTCAAGCCTCCCAAAGTTCTGGGATTATAGGTGTGAGTCACCAGGCCAAGCTGGCAATTTTTTTTTCTGAACCTTATCACAGACAGGAATCAATAAACTTTATTTATTTATTTATTTATTTATTTATTTATTTATTTATTTATTTATTTATTCATTTATTTATTTGAGTCAGGCCCGCACTCTGTTGCCCAGATTGGAGTGCAGTGGCACAATCATAGCTCACCATAGCCTCCAACTCCTAGGCTCAAATGATCTTCTCTCTTCAGCCTCCTGAGTATCTGGGACTGCAGGTGCACACCACCACACCTAGCTAATTATTTTTTATTTTTGTAGTGACGAGGCCTTGCTATACTGTCCAGGCTGATCTTGAACTCCTGAGGTCAAGCAACCCTCCTGTCTCAGCCTCTCAAGATGCTGGGATTACAGGCGTATCATCTCAGCAATCATTAAGGGATTTGTGTCAGGACTTTTGCAAGCTGGTATGTGTTAGTTCATAGTCTCCTAACTTCATTTTAACAAATCAAAATCAGAACACATTTAATTACATTTGCCAATCCAATTCACTGATAAGTAGATCTGCAAAGCAGGAGTTTAATCACCTGCAGTATCACCTCTTTCCTTTTGATTTTTTTGGACAATTTGAATCATCAAGTTCACACAAGTTTGATAGTGGAGTTATTCTGGATTATTATTATTTCTGTTATAGGTTGGGGGCCTCTGGAAACAGACTCATGCTAGAGATTTGTGGGCAGGAAGTTTATTGGGGAGTGCTCTTGAGAAAAATACCAGAGACGGAATAAAAGAAGCAGGATTGAATAGAAGGAGAAATTGCAACAGAGAACTCAGTTAACTTCATGAGAGTTCTGAGGGTTAGAATGGCACATCAGAGATGGGTATATAGGAACATATATAGAAGGCTTTGTACTTTAAAGTAAACTGACTTCAGAAGGCTGGTAATATGTATTTGAAAAGTGATTAAAAATGTTTGAAATTCTGCCATTTGTGATAACATGAATTAATCTAGAGAGCATTATGCTAAATGAAATAAGCCAGACATAGAAACACAAATACTGTATGATATCACTTACATGTAAATTCAAAAAATCCAACTCACAGAAGCAGAGAGTAGAATACTGGTTATCAGGGGCTGTGTGTGTGTGTGGGCGGAGAGAATAAAATGGGGAGATGTTGGTCAAAGGATAAAAAATTTCAATTATAAAATGAATAAGTTCTGAGTATCTAATGTAGAGCATAGTGACTATAGTTAATAATACTATGTTGTATACTTGAAGTTTGCTAAGAAAGTAGATCTTAAGTGTTTTCACCACACATACACAAAATGGCAACTATGTGAAGTGACGGATGCGTTGACAAGTTTTATTGTGGTAATCACGTCACACTGTATATGTATATCAGATCATTATGTTGTATACCTTAAATATGTACAATTTTTATTTGTCAATTATACCTCAATGAAGCTGGAAATAAGTAAACAAGCAGAATAACAGGATCAGGCATTGAAGAAAAAAATTTGAAAAGAAGGAGAGTAAATGGTAATGAAGACAAGATACACATTTGAAAAGATACCCCTAGAAAGGCACAGGCTTTCTCTAATATGGGTAGGACTTTGAAAAAAAAAAAGATACCCCAACAGACATTTTGAGATCCAAGATAAGAATTAAGGTGAAGTATATATCTGAAAGATGATAGATATTCATGTGGAAAGAAAAGTGAATTGCAGTACTTGTTCAAAGCATTGGCTAATCTTTTAATTAATACATTTTTGTTCATAAGAAATGTAAAATTACAGTGCAGTGGCTTAAGCATCACCAAAACCTACCCGAATTATGAAATTCTGGGAATTTAGGGCACAAAGAGATTGTCAAAGAGTTAATCAGAGGACTAAGTAATAACAAAATTATATCAGAACTCCCTGGTACAGTTATATAGTGTAATTTTTGTTTCATAGGTTAAAGGTAGCATTGCATGTGAGGTACTGTCTATTACAAACATAAAATGTGGTATACAATAGAGGAATATAACCTGAACTAATCTGAGGACTTGAGTTATAGAAAGTCATATTGACCTGATCAAATTTAGGTTCCAATATCTGCTCCTGCACTTACTGCCTGTGCAACATTAACAAGTTACTTAATATCACTAAGTTTCAGTTTTCTTGTCTGTAAAATGGGGTTAACAATAGGGCCTACCTCCTAGAGTTGTTGGAACATTTGAATGATATAATTGAAGCATATTGCTTGGAAAATGGGGTTTAATATTAATTCTCTTTTGTTTTCTCCTAATTCTACTACTTATGATGTGGTTTGAA
This sequence comes from Carlito syrichta, assembly GCF_000164805.1. Taxonomy (NCBI): domain Eukaryota; kingdom Metazoa; phylum Chordata; class Mammalia; order Primates; family Tarsiidae; genus Carlito; species Carlito syrichta. The sequence goes on along the minus strand of NW_007252220.1, from coordinate 246,979 downwards.
ATGAGACTCCTAATTCTCAACTTTCCCACCTTTAAAACAACAATAATAATACTGTCCCTCACTACTCCACAATGTCAAATGAGATCATCTACATAAAAGTGTTTTGTAAAGGCACTTTATACAAATAAATGTGAAGGATTCGTATTGGTACACTAATTGGTTTGCTGTTTTTCCTAATTTTTAGGTATCATCTCAAATTTAGAGCTCAAAATCTAAACTGAAGTTTACAGTCATTTTAATTATTTCAGGATAATTTTACACCTTTTTACTTTATTTGACTTTATACCTTCATCGAAATGTGGGAAGCAAGAACGTTAAACTAAATTTTGTCAATTCTGTAAATTTTGTCAATTTTGTAAGTATCCATGGTGAAGGTTTCTATGTTACCTAACATTATCTCTTGGTTTTCAAAGAGCCATGCTATCCACGACCTCTATGACCAGGGAGAATTGCAAGATCTTCGCTTATTTTTCTTTGTGTCTGCTCTAGCACGTAGCAACATGCCTGGCAAATAGTAAGGATTCGACCAACATTTGTTAACTAAATTATTTCATGAATCTGTAGGCATATGTAAAGAAGACTGGATTTAGAGTCAAAACACTATGGTTCTTGTCTTGGTTTTGTTTCATGTTGGATGTGTGATCATGGACAAGTCACTTAAGGAAAAAGAGTCGCACATATACTATCTGTAAGTGAGGATTGATCCTCGAGCTTTTTTGAAAAACTAAATGATAGAATGTATATGAAACTTTTTGTAAATTATAAAATACCAAACTTAAGGTTTATGTTTAATCATTTGTGAATTTTGCTTTAATAGAGACTTAAATAATCAAATTGAATAAATAGACCTGTTTTTGCTTATTGATTAATATAGGTAAGTGCATACATGAGTGTTTCCTATGAGAGTGAAGACACACATTGGCAATTATACTGTTCTAATTCATATTCTATGATATTAAGAATAAGGCCACTTGCCCGATGAGACACTAAACAAAACTAAAGTGTAGTTTTTGTCCTGGGATGTCTTACAATGCAATTTAAAATTTATTACTGCATTTAAATTTCTGTTAATAATACAATATTGTAGTTCAGTGTTTTCCCTTATTCTCTGGTAAAGTAGTCATTCAATTGTTCCTGCCCACTTCAAGTTAGCAGGTGCAGTTTTTCAACCCAGAGACCCTTTGATTCTCATTATGTGCTAGGTGAAAAAACGCATAGGCTTTCAAAAGTGAGTGGGATTACAATTCTAGGCTACAATTCTTATCATCCAATCAAGTTTACACTCTACATTATAATTACAGCTAACAGTATACTGACCTGGAGGATCAAGCACAAAGCAGAGAAACAAAGGGATTAAAAATACTACTTATACCAATAACAAGACAAAAACCAAGCAAAAAAATTTTTAAAAAACAGAGAGCCAGATCAAGGCTCAAGTCCCACCATGTTACTCATGTTTCTTTGAATCTCTGAATGTGTTGGTTATGTTCCTGTGTGGAAGAGGGACTTTTTAAGAATATTTAAGGGTCAAATAGTTAATGTATCTCATTTTATGTCGTGTTTATTTTAATAATCATCTTCTTTGAGAATGAGCATCTTATATATGGGAAAAGTCAAGTCAAGTGAGGGGAGGGACTTGTCAAATGTCCCTCAATAATTTTTTTTTAGAGCAGAATTAGCAGGTCTTTGATTTTCAGGTTTTAGCTCTTTTATTTTTGAGTTGGAGTCTCACTCTGTCGCCCAGATTGGAGTGCCGTGGCTGCTCCCGGCCACCACAACCTCGCCTGCTGGGCTCCGGCGAGCCTTCCGCCTCAGCCTTCCAAGTAGCTGGAACTACAGGCGCACGCTACCACACCTGGCTAATTTTTTTTTTTTTGATTTATTGTAGAGATGAGGTCTCACCAAGTTGCCCAGGCGGGTCTCGAACCCTCGGGCTCAGGCAATCCACTCACTTCAGCCTCCCAAGGCACGGGATTACAGGCTGAGCCACCGAGCCCGGCTGGTTTTAGCTCTTTTAAAAGGAAGCATGTAAGTCACTCTTTCTCCAAGAGTACCATTTAAAAAAATCAGAATTGCTGGGCTGCTTGTTAAAAATAAAGGTTAGATGCTTGAGTTTTTTCTCAGATATGAATCCGTATCTCAAAATTGGAAGCGGGGTTAGAGGTTCAGAGGAGTGGGGAGCGAGCGAAAGAGCACGTGAGCATTGGCCCCTTGTCCCGGTATTTTAACACGCTCTACGGTTGTTCTGGTACACACCATGGTTTGAAAAGTAGTGTTCTCGTCACTCTTACCTCAGGCTGTTATAGTGAATACACACACACACACACACACACACACACACACACACACACACACACACCTTCTTTCCAAGTATTTAAAAGAAACAAAGTGATAGTGGATTTGAAGCACTATCAGAATCCGCATGGCAACGTGTACAATGTAGAGCCCAATCAAAGTAAGAAAAGTTTTAGCGGTCAAGTACACTTGGCAAGCTGCAGCTTGTAGTCTATTAGAGGACAGGCTCTTCAGGAGCCTGCTAGGCATTTTACGTCCTCTTTTGGTTACACAAATTAACTAAGGTGTATTTACTGAGGTATAATTTCTCTGCGAAGTCACAAATTCTGAAAACATGGGCCTTATGTGTGTAATCGTTTGTGTTTGTCATCACCCGCCAACCTCACCTTCTCCTGGCTCTAACGATCATCCAAACTTCAGAATGCAGAAGCCCTGGGGCCTCCCAGAAGACCGGCAACCGTTCATCCCTGGCCTCGTAGCGCCTGGCACCCACGAAGCGGGGGTGACTCAAAGGGTTAACAAGCAGCGCGCCGCAGAGTGGCGGGGAGAGAAGCCAATAGAGTGTCTAGACAGGCAATACGTCTGGTGTGGGCGGGCGTGAGACAACGTGCTAAAGGGAACCAGCAGCGGCCTAGTGGTGAGGCCACCGGTGTTAGCGGTTCTGAGGCGTGGGGAGCAAGCGGGAGAGCCCGTGAGCATCGGGCCCTTGTCCCTGCTCCTCTTTATCCTTAGGGTTCGGTAGCAGCGGGGACGGCCCGGGGTCGGTGTATGGCCACAGAGTTACATTGTTCGGACTCCATGCCCTGTCACAACCAGCAAGTAAACTCTGCCTCAACCCCTAGCCCTGAACCGCTGCGACCTGGCGACCGGATCCCGGACCATGCTAGGGGAAACAGCGCCTCCAAGGCCAAGCTGACGCTCCTCGCCTGTGGGCACGCCCATTCTAGCGAGCTGTGCGAGGAATCCCCTCAGGCCTGCGGCGGCTCCAACCTCAACTCAGAGGGCAAGAGTATTAGTGGGGACGGTAGCAACTTTGACGCGCCGGCTGGCGACTCCCTGCTAAAGGACTGCGAACTCTCGCGGCAGATCGGAGCTCAGCTTAAGCTGCTTCCTATGAATGATCAGATCAGGGAGCTGCAGACCATCATCCGGGACAAGTAAGCCGAGATCGGAAGGGGAAATGGAAGCGGAGGGTCACACAGTGGGTAGATGGGGATTGTAAGTTAAAGGTCGTGTTCCTAGCCTTGGTAAACTCGTTTTTGAAGATTGGAGTAGGACTTTCCTCTGGCGCACGCGCCCCAGTTTGTGTGTGTGTGTGTGTGTGTGTGTGTGTGTGTGTGTGTGTTGGGAGGTGTCATGTGACGCAAGCCACCAACCCTCTCTTTCTTAGTCCCTGTGTTGTGTGTGTGTGTTGGGAGGTGTCATGTGACGCAAGCCACCAACCCTCTCTTTCTTAGCCCCTGTGTTTAACCTCGCTTTGTGTAGGGAGGAAGACTTTTAGGTAGCCTCAGCCCTCTTTGTCTGAGCGGTGACATATCCTGGATGACGAATCCTCTGCCATTCCAGGAAGGTAAACGCCCTTATGCTATTTCCCCAGTGCCTGTCCACGTGGTAAATCTATAACCTAGAAATGGTTACTACCCGATATTATGCCCTACTACCAATAACCTGAAGCTCACACATAGAAATAAACAATTTCAGGGAAATTATGTTGTGTTCCACAGGCCCTCTGACCCTTTAGAGTTTGCTCCTGCAAATATGTTGTTTTGTCTAAGGTCTTTCAGCCTTGGAGTTCAGATCTACTTGGCCACATCCATCTCTTACCAAGATTATTTTACTGCAAGCCCACAAAACATAGGTAATTAATCAAAGGGAGCCTAAAGGCGCCTTTGCCCTCTCCTAATCCCATTAACCGATGTAGACAGAACTTCATGTTAAAATGCTATTTTGAAATTTCTAAACCCATGTTGTAGATGGATTTTCTCGAGAGAAATATGTACCATGGCTTACTATAGCTGTTTTCTTTATTGGCAGCACTTTAAATAAGCAGCTACAGCACGTCAAAACACTCCTTTTTCAGTTGTGAGACATGCCTTGATCTTTTAAAAATGGGTACTGGATTATAGGATGTCATTTCCGTAATAAGACTTTAGTAACTTTCTCTTCATGCTATTGTAATAGGCTCCTAATTTGTTTCCCTGCCTGCAGTTTTTCTCTCTTCCACATGCACTCACACATTACTGTATAATCATTCTTCTTAATATACACCTTTGATTTAGTAACTGCCCTACTCAGCAGCCTTCTTTGGCTTCTCAGACCCTACCAAATAAAGAACAGGATCCCTAGATTGGTATAAAGGCACTGCTTCATGGTTTCTAGGAACTATTCTGATACATCTCTGTTTTTGCTCTCATCTGGAATTCCCTATATCTCCTTTATACACGTTCAGATTCTACCTATTCTTCAGGGTCCAAAACATTAATAGTGTCTTTACTTAGGGAATTGGAATCAGAGAGCTTCAGGACTGGAAGAACCTTGAAATACTTAATCTCTGTAAGTTTTACTGTTCTCATCACTAAAGTGGTGGTGATAATAGAATCTACCTCTTAAGGTTGTGTGAGGATTAGATGAGATGATGTACCTGTTAGATTGGTGAGCTGAACTGGTGCTGTGAGTAAGCAAAGAATTGCATAGAAATTAGATTAGAAAAGACAGTTTTTTAGAAAGTAGGTCAGAGAACAAAGGTAGATCCACTTCTCCAAGATTGGAGAGGGGGCCTGATGTTTAAGGAACGTTTGGTGATGAATGCTTCAGGTTGAAAGCTTTTAAGCCTTCCCTTTTAGTGGGGGCAGGTAGGCAAGCATTCACAGAAGCTGATGTTATGGTGATGGGGGTCTGTTTCTGACAGCTGGAGAGAAGAGTGGGTCAGTTAGGAGCACATAGACAAAGGTGGGCCAGTAGCTGGATGGGTGGATCAGTCATGGGTGGTTAATCACACAGATGAGAAGGGCTGGGCTGGTAGCTGAAAGACAAATTCTTGGGAGAAGTTAATCTTAATGTCTTGTGATTCATCCTGTATGAGCTTAAAGTGAACACAGAAACTCCATTTTGGGCTTTGTCCTTTTAGTACCAAAAGTGCTCACTACTTGGCACCAAGGAAGCTTTTAATAAATGGTGGTCGCTGGAAAAGAAGAGAGTAATATATGTGTAACATTAGGTACCTCCTATCATTTATGGACCTTTATTAAGAACAGTTTTATAAATAAGTCTGTGAATTTGGGGTGTGTATATACACACATGTACATACATGTATATAGTTGTCAAATTGATTTTGTAAAAAAAGATGGGGGAGTTGTCAAGCTTATTCTGAATAGAGAGAAGCAGCAAAATGAGAGTGATCAAAAGGCAATTTCTGCTGTGAGAATTAAAGTTGTAATTATCCCAAGGGAGGATGTCCTCCAAAATGCTAGAGAATCCCTCCAATAGTAGTTGTTGTAGCAGTAGTAGTGAGGCCTAGTAAAGAAGGGAGAACTACCCACTTAATTTTTATTGCTATAAAAATATTCCTCTCATACTTCTATATCTTGTAGATAAGTAAATATCTATTAGCTTTTTGAAAGAAAGTTCAGTGAGACTCTTAAGAGATTTTATTTTGGGTCAGGTTTACATACATATTTTTAAATATCCCCAATTGCTGCAGCCTCTCTGGAAAGTTTTTTGCTTTGTTTTGTTTTTTGAGACAGGGTCTTGCTCTGACACCCAGGCTGGAGTATAGTGGCCCGATCATAACTCACTGCAGCTTCAAACTCCTGGACTTGAGTGATCTTCCTGCCTCAGCCTTCCAAGTAGCTGGAGCTACAGGTGTGAGCCCAGCTAATTTTTAAATTTTGTAGAGATGGCATCTCTCTATGTTTTCCAGGCTGGTCTCAAACACTTGGCCCCAAGTGATCCTCTCTGCTTGGCCTTCCAAGGTGCTGGGATTACAAGTATGAGCCACTGTACCTGGCTCTCTATAGAAATCTTATAGTGCTTTATAGACAGTCATGTAGGAAAGAGTTGGAATTATCAAGTCCACATAAAATGGAAGATTTGGCTTTCAGCATGAATCTCATTTTTTTTTGTTTCAAGGTGAAGATTGCTTTTTAAAAAATGACTGCCTTTGGCTTTCATCTTATTGCTACAGGTGTGTGACACATTTGTGTGTGTGAAGAGGTCTCAAGAAAAGTACATTCTCAGATATGGTTAGAACTGTGTTCTTAAATCTGTTTGGGGTTTGTACAAGTTAAAAGATTCTCAGCTTAACATTAATTCAATTTCCATGCTTTGGATTGTAAGTGCCTGGATATCACTGTTTAAATATTTGATATTTGATTATTTAGATAACACAGGGTGCCAAAAATGTATACACATTTTAAGAAAGGAAAAATATGTATTAAAATTGTAATACTCCCAGAGGGGGGATTGCTGGGTCATATGGAAAGGCGATTTCTATCGATAAGGGGGCCTGATCCTAATCTAGGCAAAATGAAGTCCAGTGGGAGGCCCAAACTTCACCTGTACATAAACCACTTATGTACCCAGTTCTGACTTGTACCCCACATCTTTAAAATAAAAAATAAAATATGCCTAAAAGAAAAAAATTGTAATACTCAATATGATGAATACAAGTCACATTTGACTTCTTCAATTACAAGAGGTGCTCAAAGTGGTTACCATCAGTGTCCAGACACTTCCAGTTACCGTTACATCACTTAACATCTCTTAAAATGTGTATACTATTTCTTGGCACCCCTGGTATTTTAAGAATGTTTCAAGGACATGTATCTATGTGTGTTTTAATAATTTTGTAATAATTTTACATTAGATTTTATTTGGGTTTTGATTCGGAAAAACCCTCTGAAACTGAGTTTTTCCTCTTCTCTCACATCGTCACATCTCCATAACACCACAACAGTAATCATCAACACAGAAGATGACTTATGTAACTAAATGTGTGGGGTTTTTCCCACATACACTAAGCAGTGGACACCAGCCTGGTGTCCTTAAATTCAATTCCAACACTTCCTAGAGATAGCATCAAATACCACAGACTTAAGGGCTCAGTCCCCAAACTGTCTCCCCCCAGACACCAGTCACAAGTCTGAGATTCCAGAATTTCTGATTGACTGGCTTCAAGTTGGGGTTCCCATGACCCCCCTCTTTGAGTTTGATTGATTTGCTGGAGCAGCCCACAGAACTCAGGCACTTATGTTTACCGGTTTCTTATAAAGGATACAGATGAAGAGATGCGTAAGACGAGGTATGGGGAAAGGAGTGCAGAGCTTCCATGCCCTCCCTTGGGGTACCACCCTCCAGGAACTTTCAAGTATTCAGCTATTTGGAAGCTCTGCAAACCCAGTCCTCTTGGGTTTTTATGGGCACTTCATGATGTCAGCATTCCTTCCCCAGGGTAGGGGCTGGTCCCTTTCTGGGGAGGGCCTTAGACTAGAAAGGGAAAGATTAGAGTCCTACCTCGGGGCAGGTGAAAGGAGGTCAGAGAGATTGTTTCCTGAAGCCTGACTGAGGCTTGAGGCCTAACATACTCAACATTATAACAAAAGACTGTAACAAGGTCAATAGAAGTTATGAGCTAGGAACTGTGGACAAAAACATGCACACACACACACACACACACACACACACATACACACACACACGAACATCATAAGACTATTATCAGATATAGAATGATTAATATATCCTTCAAAGCTTTGTTTTCAGTGGGAGAGGTTTTTAGATTCAGGAGGTACAAGTGCGTGTTTGTTACATGGACATATTGCGTACTGGTGGGGAAAATGGTTTAAAAACAAAAAATAAATGTAGCTATGACTTAAAGCTATATATACAATGTATAAGATCTGCATCTGGTTTGTATTAAAACCATCTCTATTAACAAATAATTAAGCCCAATGTTGGACCTAAAGTAAAGGCTCAGAGAATATGTGCAGCTTGATTGACCCAGCAAGTAAATATCTGCTTTATGAAACTCTAGTCTTAACAGTGTTAAGGATTTAAATGTGATATTGAAGTCCATTTTGGATTTCTTTAAATGTGGTTCATTTACTGTAGTCTAGATTTACTTTGATTTCTAAATTGATTTAAAGTGAGCAGTATGGGTCTGAAGTCTGTTTAAAACAGCAAGAAGTAGGTTAATAATGACTGTCTTTAGTGCAGTGACTTGAAGCAGTGAATGATTTAATTGGAGGTCAAATAGAGCTGTCAAAAGATGACAGTTCATATGTGGTTCTCCTAGTATGTACCTTTTTTGGAATGTAGAGAAAGAAGGTGATTATTATGCAAAAGCTATCAGGTGAGGCTGATTTTTTTGGGGAGAAAGAGTGTGAAAGGTGTTAAAATGTTTAATTCCAAAGTAAAATAACAGGTTTGGGTAGCTCTGATCACTTAATCTAATATAACTTTTCTGTGTAATAAATTGATGTGTAACTGTTTGGAAATTAAACAAATATTTCAGATGTGTTCCCAATATATGTCACTGGATATATGTGTCTTTAGACACATCCAGACTTTTCTTCCCTATTGAGAAACTCCTCTGGCTGCCTATTTGTATAGGTCAATAGAAAACAGAGCAGTGTGCTTTTTTGTAATTTACTACTTTTTGCTTCCTTGACAAGTATTTGTAAAGATTAATTATAGAAATCAAAGGTGCTAATGTAATAGTATGATCTCATTTGAAAACCACAGTATTTGCGACTGAACCTGTCTTAAATGTGCTTTCTGTGTGTATATTTATGTGTGAATAGAGTTTTCTGAGTTTAGGGAATATTTTTACATAAATAATACAGACAGATTCTTGCTATTGCTCAGTTATGCTCCATATTTTGGAAAGTTAGTATCTGTAATATGGTAAAACTGATTATTCTAAAAAACCTAATGCTATTTGAGTCAGGAATATTTAATTGCTTTTCCATGTCAGAGAAAGTGAATGCAGCTTGAGGGGGAAAAACTGGTCATTAATGGTATACTGAGATAATATGTGATTGCATATGCCATTTTGATGTAGTGTTGGGGAATATTTTAGGTATGCTATGGATAGGCATATCGGTATTTTTAAATACATAAACTATAAATCAGTCCATTCAGTCAGATCACTTAACTTATATGGAAGAAGGAAGAAGAACAATACTAGATTTCTATGTACCAAAAAAACACTTGTTTAACAACATTCCCCTTTTGGCCAGTTGACAGCTTGAGGGTAGGTGCAACCCTGGATTATTATTATGTGGGTACCTCAAAATATGAAGGTATTGATCAGAAGGAAATATATAGGAAAATGGCAGAAAGATCTAGGTTGAGAATGAAGTACTTGTTTGAAAAAACAAGGAATGAAATGCTTGAAAAAACAGAAAAAGAACAGATTATCAATCATGTGAAAAAGAAATATTGGAAATTATGTTATATGTTTTTGAAAGCAGTGGCAAAAACAGTAGAGCAGTACTGTTCTTGTAAAGCAGTAGAGGATTTATTTGTACTATTCTGATTCCAAAAAGGATTATAAAGTAGACGGGTTACTTATCTCGGCAAAATGGGTTTTAGATCAAGGTGAATTGAGGGGGAAGATGGGGAGAACCTGATTTTCTTACTGCAAAGTTTCCTCTCAATTTGAGCTATGGACTTACTGTCATACTCTAGGGGTAACTTTATTCATCTTCTGGTTGAATAATATGTGCTTAGGCAGCTCAGTGGGGGACTGCATGATCAACTCCAGACTCTCATGTTAATATCAAATAAGCATTTTAGTAATATTTATCAAGTCATCTCATCTGCCTGTATCCTAATAAAAAAAAATCTTGCCTCAGTAATAGTCTGTTCACTTAAGCATTTAAGCTTTTAGTATGTAATAGGTCTTAATATCAGTGTTACTATTTGTATTAAATAATGTTTTAGCTTAAAACTCTAACTTAGACTAAATTTTTTACTATTTTTTAGGACAGCCAGTAGAGGGGACTTCATGTTTTCTGCGGATCGTTTGGTAGGTGAAGGCTTTCCATTTTTATTTCATTGTTGTACCTAGTGATATAATCATAGTAGCCAAGGGGCATTTTTGTTCTAGAACTTTCTGGAGGTGAAAGAAATTGCACCAAGTAATCATCATCTTGGTAGGTTTCTGACGTGTTGTTTCTACTGTTACATAAAAGCTCTACTTCAATCCCTTTCACCTCAAAGCATTGCCCACAGACTCAATTTTCTGTAGTTCTTAGGTCCCACTATCTCTCAAATAGATCTTGGCAGTCTGGTTCTCAGTAAATCTTAAGTGTCTCATCTTAGGGCAGTAAAGTACATTAAAAGGAAAATATAAAGATACCTAGTAGTTATACAAAAACTAATATATTTTTTATAGTTTACATGGAGAGTTGCATTTATTTTGCCTCAACTTTTCTGTGTCATCCTTACATGTGAATTACTAAGTTTGACTGTCTATGCTTTCCTCAGGGACTTTTTATTAGGGATTGACCAAGCCTAATTCTGTTTAGCTTGTATAATCTGAGAGGATCTCAAGCCAAATTGTTTTTTCTTCAGTGTAAGCACTGTGTCATTTTCTTGTGTTAATATCTAAGTGTGCTCAGTGCTTGGAATGAGGTTGACAGATTTTCTGCTGTGGTTATTAGTTTTCATCCATTCATGAAATATACACAACTCATGTGAGTCAGGCAATGTGCTAGGTAGTATTGGGAGAGAGGCGATAGAACAGTGGAGAGTGTAGACATGGTTCTTGAGCCCATGGAGTTCATAATCTAAATATTATTTTCAGTATTTAGTTTGGGAAAGAAAGAAATGTGGCTTATTATTCTTGAAGTTATAATCAGATAGTAAAAGGTAAATTATTAAAGGGAATGTGACAATAAAAGGCACAAAATTTGAGTTTAGATTTTCCTTGGGGAATTTATTACAAAAGAGTATAGGCAACTCCTGTTCTGCTTTTAGCTTTAAATATTTTTGATTCAGAAACCAATTCTATTTAAAAGTACTTGAGCTTTCAGGGAAGTAATAACTCTTGCATAATATTAAGATAAATTTGTTTGGCATTCCTGGGCAATAGTTAGGTCATTCTGTCTTGTATGCGTTTATCAAACCGAAGGGACAGGTTTGAGGAAACTTGTGTCTTAATGACTATTGTGGAGAGAACAGAAGTGTTGGTGTTCCCTGTAGAAAATAGTTCCCCTTTCTTTGATTTCCTTGTGTTCTTTTTCTATAGAAAGTAGACATTAAATTCATGGCTATTGTAAGATACTGCCCTGAAGGGGCAGGCATTCTATTTTAACCAAATGAGATAATAAAGATCTGTGGCATAATTCATCTGCAGGAAGGGTAATTAGGACCTCTTTGATCTCTGCAGTTGGCTTTGAAGGTCCTGATATGGGATGGGGGAGGGTCGGTTGTGGCTGTGGTGGGGACTGGAGCTGTTTAGGTTTCTCTTGTTAGGGATTTTTAGTACACTATCTCCTCTAGCACAAAGGTCCCATCATAGTGGACATTAATTCTATCCTGAATGTGTCAGAGTTGGCTTCCCTGCCCCACAAACCCTTGAGTTCTTTATATTTTAGTCACCCTTCTTCTGATTATATATTCTCCTGTAAGTCTTGGATACATTAAGTTTTGTTCTAGGATTGGGGGATGGGACGGGAGGTAAAACTCTTTAGAGGAATATTACTAGAAGGAGGCGATCTAGGCTTTTCAAAGAAAAGAATCCTCTTTGACCCATGTTAGAAAAGAATCTTCTTCTACCCTTGTAATAAAAACATAACTCTCCACAGAAGGTGGTGGCTAGAGGTGGATGTGTACACACACACTGTACTCATGAGGTTCCCGGGCCCTCTGTCTGATGCTGTAGGCTGACAGAATCCTGGCTCCTTTAGAATTGATCCTTAATGGCAGCAGGGTGTTGTATTGTGATAACAGAGCATGGGGCTGGTGCTTCTCCCTGCTGTTCCTGATTCTCAGTCAGTAATGTAATATTGATTGGAGAAAATGTGCATTGCAGACTCAGCACTGCCTTTATTGCAGTAGGTCTGGTTGCTCAAGGGATTACTATATCTTTTCTAGAGGCTTCTCCTAGTATTTCTGAGTGATTCTTTCCTCTATACCACATCATGATTAGTATGAACCTTTTCTTAGCTGAGAAGCCCTAGTGCATTCTACTGGATGTCTTTCAAGCTCAGTAAATTGGTTCAGCTCATGCACTGGTTTGTTCCCTCACACGAAGTTTCATGATTTATTTACATATGGCAAGCTTTTGTTAAAAAGAATCTGACTTAACAATTTCAAAGGTACTGAACAAAGCAGAGAAAGTCCCTGTAGGCACCATTTCCAGAGTAATCAGAAGTATATTGCTTCCAAGGGTCATGACTTTTGTCACTTGCTGGAATTTTGCATCCCTCGTAGCCTGGACTGACTGAATGAGACTCAGAAGACATACTGAAACTTTTTGGTGGCAATCATCTGCCTGAGGATGGATACTTAGCAGCAAGCAGCCTGGCATTTGAATCTATTCATCTATCCTAGCATGTATCCATTTAATACATGCTAGGGGGCCCCATCCTACCTCCATAAGCTAAACCCTTGCCTAGTGTGCTACTGAATCTCTGCATTCTGTTTAGTTCCTGAGGCTAACAGCTAGCAGGAGCTTCTCAGCAGGTTCTCAACTTATTCTTCCTTTGACTCTCTCTAGATCAGACTCGTTGTGGAAGAGGGATTGAATCAGTTGCCATATAAAGAATGCATGGTGACCACTCCAACAGGTAACTAGGGTTGTTACTTTCAAATTTCCTGATAAAAATTCGAGCTAGAATGTGGGAAGATGAAAGGGAAGCAATCTAAGTAAAATCAATATGCAAAATGAGGAGTCTAGTGGAACTGTTCTTTTAAACATCTTTAAAAAACTCTGACACGTTTAGTAGATGACTTTTTGTTAATCACTTGTTTATCAATTCAAGATAAAGGTTAATAAATATTCTTCAGTATGCAAGTGTTGCCTCTGTGAAGGCCCATTGGTACCAGAATTAAGAACTGCCGGCAGATATCAACAAAAGCCAAATGTTATAGAAAAAAGTACATGGGTGTTTGAAGTCTGGAATCTGTCTTGATGAGTAGAATCATTCCAATATTGCCCACCATGGAAGTCACATAGATCAGAAGAAATATAATACAGAGGACATGCTGAAACTCATGTCAAGCACCAAATCCCAGAGGAAAGAATTCAGTCACTTCCGTGCCATTTCCTTGTGTCCCTACTAAAAGTCTAAAAGAGACCAAGAAAAAAACAGCAGCAAAAACCTTTGTGACTCCTTAAAATAAAAATCTTACTTTTCATGTCACTTTTTGACTTGGATTTTTTTAAAAAACATATTTTTTATTTTAAAATTGTGGGGTGCAGTTAAGGGTTAGGCATACAAATATGCATCGTTCAGGCACCCTTGTTGATAAGGGGTGTCCCCCCGTCCCCAGACAGATATTGACTACAGTTAATCCCACCTCCCTTCCCCTCGCTGCCCCCCCATAGTTTCCCACCACTCTCAATTCTTTTCTTATAGTATTGCGATAGATGGTCAAGGTCCACTTATGAGTGAGAACATGTGATACTCAGATCTTTGTTTCTGTGAGAGATTACTCAGTATTATAAACTCTAGTTCTATCCAGGCTGCTGCGACGTTCATGATTTTGTTCTTTTTTATGGCTACGTAGTATTCCATCATGTATATATACCACATTTTTTTAATCCACTTACACATCTGCTATCACTCCCAAGATGCTCCAAATCTTCACAGAAGAAAATAACTTGATAATCATTTCAGGGCTGTGTGATGCAGTTATTGGTTTATGCAACATTTGCAACTAGTGACTGTTACCTTCTGGCTGCAATGGCAGTGGACCGTTATCTCACCATCTGTAAACCTCTTCACTATCTCATAATCATGTCCTGAATTGTCTGCATCCAACTGGTAGCTGGATCATATGTCATGGGCTCAATAATGCCTTTGTACACACAGGTTTTACATTTTCACTGTCCTTCTGCAAGTCCAACAGCATCAATCTCTTTTTCTGTGATGTTCCCCTAATCCTTTCCCTTTCATGCTCCAACACTGACATCAACATCATGCTACTTGTTGTCTTTGTGGGCTTTAACTTGATGTTCACTGTGTTGGTTGTCATCTTTTCATATATCTTCATTATTGCTGCCATCCTGAAGATGTCTTCCACTGCAGGGAGGAAGAAAATCTTTTCCACGTGTGCCTTCCACCTGACAGCTGTCACCATTTTCTATGGGACCTTCTCTTACATGTATTTACAGCCTCACTCTAGGAATTCCCAGGAGAATATGAAAGTGGCCTCTATATTTTATGGCATTGTGATTCCCATGCTGAACCCTCTGATCTACAGCTTGAGAAATAAGGAGGTAAAAGCAGCTTTGAAAGTGACAGGGAAAGAGTTTTTTCAGATTGGACCCAATTGTTAAAATTTAGTACATAAAAACATCGAGCAGAGATGTTCTACCAGAATTTAATCTCCTTGAAATTGGGAACATGTTCACCTCTTAAATCAGTGCAACTTGCCTCTACAGAGAAATTCTTATAATGAGGGATGTATATATATATAAAGAAATTCTCCAACTTATTTTCCCTAGAATACAGTCTGAGTGACATATCTCACACTACCCATAAAGAAAGACTTTGTTGAGATTACTTAAAAAGTAGGAAGCATGTATGAACTTGTATTATTTCAAATATGTTTTAAGACTAGAAATGCCTCATTTGTATAAAATCAATATTAAAATGATGTTTATTATTTTCTATTCATTTAAACAAGTACTCTGAATTGCCTGCAATGAGGACCCTAACAAATTTTGTTCACATTATTATACAAATCTGAGTGTAAAATAAAAGCATTGCTTTAAAAAGCAAAAAAAAAAAAAAAACTGCTGGCAGCTTGTCTTCACCTCTTTGGGGAAGCTGCTGGTGTCAGTGAGAATTGGAGAAGGTGCATTATTCTACTCTTTAATGGAAAGTTTCAGGGACTTGAAATTCTGATTTGGTTTTTTAGTAAAATAATGGGAAACTGTTCTGTTCAAAGGGTTGGCTTTATGAAAATTGGAGTCAGGGCTTGTTGCATCATAATTCTCGCAAATTCAGGATGAGACCAAGGGTTTAGCATATCTTGATAACTACTTCAGCCTCCTCTGATTTTTAAGACAGAATGGAGGCTCATAAAAAATGATGGAATGAAGAGGCTTTCTACTGTAGCTCACAGTGAGTTTCCAGTTTGAATTGATGGGGTACACCGCATTCTCAGAGTACAGTGATTCTCCTTTGAATTCAATTTGAGGAGTGTGTTTGTGAATATCATGCCATGATAAGTCCTATTCCCATTCAATGAATTTTAACTCTTACAATTATCCCCACAGGTTTCTTATGAAGAATTAAGGAATAACTATGAAAAATCATGACTCATTACTTTCACAGGGAACCTCAGGCATTATACAATGTATTTGGACAAAGGTTGCTCTGTACCTATTTGCTTTAAACCATAGGCATTTTATAAAATAAGTAAGTTGCTCCAATGATGAAAGATAAACTCTGGTTTTATTCCCCAACAGGGTACAAGTATGAAGGAGTGAAATTTGAAAAGGGAAATTGTGGGGTCAGCATAATGAGAAGCGGTAGGTTCACATGTTTGTGATTTTGTCTCTGCATGCATAGAAATGGTTGCTATTTTCTAGGAGACAGGTGGGTTTGTCCTAATTGCAGCCTGCCTTCACTTGGCTCATCTATGTTGTCTATCTTCATGGTGCCTTGGAGTTCATGGCCTGTGTGCTGCTAAGTTTGGCTGATTTGAACTGCAGAGCATCCTCCCTAGTGACCTGCCTCCATGGGCAAGCCAACTTTCAAAGAGATTCAGGGGACGGTGGGAGGGTAGGAGAATGCAATAATGCTATCTTAGGGAGATTAGGACAGTTTGAAGAAGGAGGGAATATGGCATAAATCCACACCTGCAGAACTTTGAATTTCTGACTGGAGAAAATACTTGTTCCATTTTTGTTTCACTTTTGTTGTTGGAGTGAATGACTTATTCAGTATTTTTAATTTTATATTTGAGAAGTATGTGACTATGTTGGCAAAAATGCTTAACTGTCATTAACTCTAGGCATTTCCATTTGTTGGTCTTACAAATGTTGTATTTGTGTTTGAGTCTTTTTGATTGCCCTTCTAAACCAATCTTTGTGCAGCAAAATTACATGCCTGTGATTCAAACTTATACCTGTTATATAGGGGTGATTATTCGCATTCAGCAAATTAATTTTGTGCAAGTGGTGGAAGTCCCATTTGCTAGCACTGGAAATGTATGGATTATTGTTTTGAAACATAAACACTTTTCTCTGACTGTGAAGTTTTGTTTGTGAGCAATTAAATACCTCAAGCAAACTAGAGCTTTAAGCTCCCTTTTATCTAGAAGGTAGCTCTTAAGCAATGATAGTACAATGTTCAACTTTTTAAAATTGGGGAAGATAATGTACTTTTAGGGCATGGTTTCTTCTGTTTTAATCTGGCTTCTTCCCTAAAGGCACCAGCATGGTCCTTATACCTCTAGTGTATACCCGATGGTGTGAGGTGATGTACAGACAGAGTTGTTTTTAACCTCAGTAGCCATTTGTTGATTTTCATATATATTAGGGGAAAAAACAAGTTTTATGTTTATACTAGTGATACAATGTTTCCTATTAAAATAAATTTAAATGAAAATAGTTAATTTAAGAAAAAATGTTAAGTAAATACTAGTACTGGTAGAATTCTGATGTGGTGTAAAATCTTGAAGATAGCATAAGAATGACTGATTTTTAGCAAAAAAAAATTCTTAAAGGAATTCAGATTCAAAAATACCTCTGTGTTCAGAAACCAAGGGAATGGTGGTGATGGTTGTGGTTCTTTGGGACAGTGGGAACAATATACTACTTTGTCATTGTTTGCAACAAAACTTTTATCAGTGAAGTCACTGGTGATGTAAGTGATGTTTCCTGATGCCACCTTGACCTAAAAGGAGATCCTTTGGTTTACAGCCTTTATTCTTTCATAAATCTTTTGTATTTTTTTCAGATGAAAGTGTCAGATTTAGGTGGTTTAAAGACTTCTTTAAAATAATAGGGGTAAAAACATTCCTGATATTGAAAAAGTTAAGAGAGCAGCTAAACAAAACAAAACAAAAATGCTTATTTCCTGTAATCATCAAGAATGACAGCTCTAAAACTTGTAAGCCAGCAGTAAAACTAGCTTATCCCAGTTTCGTTGACTAGTCTTTTACCTAGTTTCATTGACCTGCATTGAGTATGAATTATGACCATATCAGAAGTAAAAGCTGTTAGCTTCAGAAGTATTACTTTCTTCTTGACAGTGTCTTTTTTGTATTAAAACAGTCACAAACTCTGCTTTGGCCTGTTCTTGGGATTCCTCTCTCTGTCCCCAACCCTTTTTCCTTTTTTATTTCTTTCTTCAAGGTGAGGCAATGGAACAAGGTTTACGAGACTGCTGTCGATCCATACGAATTGGAAAGATCCTGATTCAGAGTGATGAGGAGACACAAAGAGCCAAAGTATATTATGCCAAGTTTCCCCCAGACATTTACCGGAGAAAAGTTCTTCTGATGTATCCAATTCTCAGTGAGTGTCTGAAGTTTAATTTGTAACCTTTGTTTAGGGTTTAAATTCAATTCAGTAAACTTCTGTAAAGCAAAAGAAACCATCAAGAGAGCAGGGAGACAGCTCACGGAGTGGGAAAAACTATCTGCCAACTGTATATCTGACAAAGGCCTAACATCCAGGATCTACAAGGAATTCAAACGTGCCAAAAGGAAAAAAGCAAACAGTCCCATGAAAAAGTGGGCAAAAGACATGAATAGACACTTCTCAAAATAAGACATATGGGCAGCCAACAGACAAATGAAAAGGTGCTTAGACTCACTAATCATCAGAGAAATGCAAATCAAAACCATACTGAGGTACCATCTAACACCAGTAAAAATGGGATCATTAATAAAACAAATAACAGATGCTGGTGGGGATGCAGAGAAAAGCGACCCCTTCTATACTGCTGGTGGGAACGCAAACTAGTTCAATCTCTATAGAAAACTGTGATGATTTCTAAAAGAACTAGAAATTGACCTTCCATATGACCCAGCAATCCCCCTACTAGGAATATACCCGGAGGAACTCAAATCATTCTACAAAAAAGATGCCTGCACACACATGTTTGTTGCAGCACTATTCACAATAGCAAAAACATGGAACCAACCATACTGCCCATCGAAAGTGAACTGTATTTTAAAAATGTACATATACACGATGGAATGTTATACAGCCAGAAAGGACAAACATATGGACTTTGCAGCAACTTGGATGGATTTAGAGTCTGTCATACTCAGTGATCTATAACAGAAACAAAGAACAGAGTACCATATGTACTCACTCATAAGCAAACCTTAGAAATTTACCATAATATTGCCAGGGGATGGTGGGGATACACAACATCTATGAAGGTTCTTGATCTCAAACCAGGCAAAGTGGGAACCAAAGTGAGGCCCATACTTTATTTGCACAATAACCACTTGTATACCTAATCTTGAATTGTACCCCACATCTTTAAAATTAAAAAAAAAAAAATCAGTGTCTGCCTCCTAGGTACCCATATACAAAAGCAAAAGCAGGCTGGTAGGTGGCTTGCATTTGTACTACCAGTGGTTTGGGAAGACAAGGCGGGAGGATCACTTTAGCCCAGGAGCTCAAGACCAGACTGAGCAACATAACAAGACTCTAGCTCTAAGAAAAAAAAATAGTAGGGTGTGGTGGTGTGTACCTGTAGTCCTAGCTACTTAGGAGGCTGAGGCAGGAAGATGGATCTCTTGAGTACAGAAATTTTAGGCTGCAGAAAGCTATGATTATACTCTAGCCTGGACTGTAACAGAGTGAGACCCTGTCTCTAAAAAAATTAATAAATAAAAATAAAAGGCAAAAACAATTTCTTTTTTTTAAACTTTATTTTATTATAAAGATGCAGGATACAAGTCAGGATTAGGTACATAAGTAATGTATGTGCAGGTGAAATTTGGGCTTCCAACTAGTCCTCACTTCTGCTGGCTTAAGACCAGGTACCCTTTGTGTTGTTACAAGCCCCCTTCCTTTCTTCCTCCTCTGGCAGTGTCCTGTGACTGCTGATCCCTCCCTTGTGCTATTTTGATTAATGTTCACTTATGAGTGAGAACCACTTATGAGTGAGAACATGTGGTATTTGGTTCTTTGTTTCTGTGGTAGATCACTAAGAATGATTGTCTCCAACTCTATCCAGTTTACTGAGGAGTCCATGATTTTGTCGTTTATGGTTGTGTAATATTCCATTTATATATGTACCACATTTTCTTTATCCAGTCTACTTTTGATGGGCAGTAGGCTTAATTCCATGTTTTTGCTTTTGTGAATAGTGTGGCAATAAACATGCATGTGCAGGTGTCTTTTTTGTAAAACAATTCGTGTTCCTCCAGGCATATTCCAGAAAGGGAATTTCTGGATCATACGGAAGTTCAATTTCTAGTTCTTTTAGATATTGCCATACTATTTTCCATAGAGGTTGGACTAGTTTGTACTCCCACCAGCAGTGTAGAAGCATTCCCTTTTCTCCATACCCATGCCTGTATCTACTGTGATTTATTAATGATGACCATCCTTACTGGGGTTAGGTGGTATCTCAGTGTGGTTTTGATTTACATTTCTCTGATGATTAGTGAGGCTGAGCATTTTTTCATGTATCTGTTGGCTGCTTGTATGTCTTCTCTTGAGAAGTGTTTATTCATGTCCTCTGCTCATTTTTTAATAGGGCTGTTAGTCTTTTTCCTTTTGGCTCATTTAAGTTCCTTGTAGATCCAAAAACAGTTTCTAAATGTGTTTTATCTCAGTTGGATATGGAGTTTTCCTGAATAGTTCACTGGAAAATTTTTATTGAGTAATAAGATAACATGCATTAGTATAGCTTTATTAGCTCCAAAGAGCTTCTGTCTTGAAATGAAAACATTGAAGCCAAGGATCTAGTGAGACAAAATATATTGAACACAGAAAATATATAGAAACATATCCACTCTCTAACCTAATAAGTACAGCAGTGGTTTTCTCAAGAATCTATCCTCTCTGGAGGTAATATTTTTTCTGTTTTTCTTTTCTCTTTTCTAAACTTACTCAGACCATACATGACATGGTCTCTTGGGAAGGCAAGGGAGTATATGTTAAATCTGATGCTCAAGTACTAAATGAGTTTAGGGCTTATGTATTTGCTAACTGAAAAGTGCATATATCATGTCCATTATTGAAAATAGCATTGGTAAAGAACAAGCACATTCAATGAAGCTTTGCCTAGTGGTATCTTGTGTTAAATTACTGCATTGCCTTTACTTCAAAGACATTTTGAAATAAATGTTATGGTTGCTAATGCATTTGGTTATCTTTTGATTTCAGGCACTGGAAATACTGTAATTGAAGCTGTAAAGGTTCTTATAGAACATGGAGTTCAACCCAGTGTTATCATCCTACTCAGTCTGTTCTCCACTCCTCGTGGTAAGTTCAGTATGAAGCAATAACTGGGGTTCCAGATAGTCATGAAATGGGTAAGTGTGCATCTGTATAGCCTCTCATTCTAGGGAAAAATTATTGCTTTCACATTAGATCTAAATATAATTTAGATAGGTATAACTTGTATTTGTCATCTCTAAGCTTAGTGATAATATTTTATATCATTCCAGCGTTGTTCAAATTCAAATGGAGAAAAGTGAACTAACCCCATTGAAAAGAATTGCAGTTGTTTTCCTGATGGCCCTGTTTGGGTAGAGCCTGCAAATAGCTGCAAAAATCCCAGTTTTCTCTGACTCCGCACCTGAGCCTGAGAACTGCTCCCAAACAGCAAGAAACTCAAGGTTCTAGCTAGCCCTTGGTCTTACTAAAGTAAACTTTGCAGTGTGAAGTGAAGAGCAGTAGTTTTTAAAATTAAATTTCTACTCAAGGGCCATGATGAGAATACTATGTGTTTTCCATTTCTTGAGGGAGGTGTGCCTACCTTAAGAGCCTAGCTTTTTTGCCATACAATATAGGACAGTTGAGAATGTATTCTAAGAAAATAATTATAGATGCATGAAGAAATTGACTTCTAGGATGTTAATTATAGAGTTATTTGGTATAATAAAAAATGTGAAGGTATATAAGTGACTCACAAGAAGGAAGTGGTTAAACAAATAATACATATTAAATGGATATAAGATTGTGTTACTGTTAAGTCATGTTTTTGAAAAATATTTAATGGCAAAAATGAGCATGGTAAATGTAAAATAGCAGTATATAATATAGCAGTATAAAAATAATAGCATTAAAATAGTATAAAATGTTGTCACCAAGCTTAGAGATGATTAATACAAATTACGACTATTTTAATTACCAAAATCAGACTTAGATTTAACATGGAACCTAATAAATCTTTCATCAGCATAAGAGGCTATACAGATATACAATATGATTTAATTATGGTTTCAAAATACACACACAATATTAATAGTGGTTATCTTAGGATGGTACGATTCTAAGTGCTTTTCATTTTATTTTTAAGCTTTTACTTATATTTTTCAAATGTTCTACAGTGAATTCTTACTTGCTGCAAAATTGAAAACAAAGATAAATATGTGATTTCTCTAGTCAAGTGTTTTCTCATTTCCAAAGTTTCTAAGTCTCAGACAACCCTAAAGAGGCTACATGATTCTAGTTGGGAAGACTGCTTTCAGTAGGCTGTTGTATAGGAATTGTGGCCTGTTTAATTATTTTGCTGTTTCATAACAAAAATTACCTGTAGTTTAAATGTCGGTGTTAACAAATGGTGATATGCTTGATCATCATTTATATATAACACAAGGGGCATTGAAAATATTGATATAATCTGATCATTATTAAGATTTTCACCCTTGGGAATAGGAAAGTAATCTCTTTAGTTGTAGTAGTATACATTAGAATAATATACTATTCTTTGACATTATAGCTGAAAAAATTTTTATTCTGAAGCAGCATTGCTATGGCTTTTTACTTTGACTAGGGTCCCAGCTAGTCCTAATTCCCTTTTCCTGCCCATTCCCCTCCCTCAAAGCTAGAGTCCTAACTTCTAAAGAGTTAGAGTGCTCTGACACACCAAAGCAATCTTTGTGCTGGATTCACAGTATTCTAGTTGGGAAAATATCATCATATATGTGATCCTCTTTTTCAAAAACACTGTATTCATTCTATTCCAGTCACTTTTAAAACAAAACAACAAGATTCTTCAGGGGAAAATTTGCTATAATTGAATAACTATATTTTTCAAATCTTGGGTATGAAAAATTTGATTCTAAGAATGTATTAGTGAGAGATCAGGGGCATAGTCTGGCTACTATCAAAGTTTTACAGACATTGGACATTATATAAATGTAGAGATTAAGTCTGACTAGGCATCCAAAAGTCATTGCTCTTTTCTCAGTATTAGACTTAGTGACAATGACTATAAAATTTCTGAATTCCAACTGTTGTTGCCAAAAAAATCCTGCTATAACAACAATTTTTTTTTTTAATTTTTTGAAGGTGCCAAATCAATTATTCAAGAGTTTCCAGAGATCACAATTTTAACTACTGAAGTTCATCCTGTTGCACCTACACATTTTGGACAGAAATACTTTGGAACAGACTAAGATATTGAAGGAAAATGAATTATCTTGTCTAACATTACAATTATGTTTTGAGTTTCTACTTGTTTTGCTAATTTGCTTGAGGAATGGCAGAGAAAATGTGTTAAAGATGCTTTTTAGTTTTGGAAGTGGGTATATTTAAGATTTATCTTGTTTGGTTATTTCTTGACTGTTGGCACCAAGTTCAACACACACATAACTCTTAGGGAAGATGGAAATTTAAATAATATGCAATGCAAACTGCTGAACCCTCAGTATATTAATATTGATCCCTAATTTGTGACCCTCTTAGTTTGAAGATTGCCCACAGGCACAAATGAAACTAAAATGAGAGTCAATTCTTTGTCCCACTATAGTTTGCATTTTGTTTAGTTTACCTTTAGCTCTAGGAAAGTTTCATATAAGTGCTGATGTTACCGTTCTCTACTGTTTTCTTCCTGATACCTTGCATGCTAGTAACTTAGAGAGAAGAAAAAAAGAATGCCTCCAGGAATTTTACATTTCCATTAACATCCTCACTCATCTGGCAGACCTAGGATGTATGATTGATTCTGTCAGACCATTATGTTCTTCATGGCTCGTTTCTCAGAAGTGTGCATTGCTAGTGCATTGCCAAGTTGTAATGCAGTGAAAAAGATGGTGGGGCATTTTCAGTAACTGTAACTGTAACATTAATTTAAATAGACTCATAGACTGAACCAGGAATGGATGTGATAAAAGAGAGTCAAGTACTGATAATACCATTAATCCTTTAGGAAGGAATTGGTGGTGGGTCTTCTGAGATGTAGGAGAAAAGGTGGTTTCTTGCTGGGTTTCATGGCCAATAAGTAAATTAAAATGCTTCATTTATAATTTGGAAGTTTCTACTAGAGACCTTTTATTTGGAAGTAGTCATTTTTCATGTTTGTCAACTGTAGATGTATTAAAATGGAAAAAACGTACCATGCTTTAAGAAAAACCAAAGATTTGTATGTATTCATCTAATACTTTTAAAAGGGAGAGAAACCATTTTAGAAATCAGCATTTATACATATACACCATGGAATATTGCCCAACCATAAAGAAGGACAAACATATGGACTTCATAGCAACTTAGATGGATTTAGAGTCTTTAATACTAAATGATCTATCACAGAAACAAAGAACAGAGTACCATATGTACTCACTCATAAGCAGACCTTGAACATTTACCATAATAATGTAAGAAAGGGATTGGTAGTAGTGGGATACTTCCGGGGGGTAGGGTGGGGATGCAACATCAATATGGGTACCCAATCTCAAACTAGGCAAAGTGAGGACCAAAGGGAGGCCCAAACTTTACCTGTATGATGACCATTTGTATACCTAATCCTGAATTGTACCCCATATCTTTAAAATAAAAAAAAGATATCAGTGTTTGTATTCTGAATTCTGCTTATAAAACCCTGATCTCATTTTACATTGATATTAAAACATTTTAACAGTGGTGACTGACTGATTACTTGAATAATTATACTTTCATGACCTCATAGGCAGCTGTTGTGAGCCTATGTTCAAAAACATAGGAAAGAACAGAAAGCAATGTCTGAGAACCAAAGCTAATGAAAATCAACAAAGACTGGGGGAGAGGAAGGAAACCTGGTGTCGGTTGGGTTATATTTTTCCCCTGGAGCCTAGAATACTATAAGAACCTCATTATATTTTTCCCATTTATTTTTGAAGACTGCCATATAATAAACTGAGATTACTAGATAGATTACCCATTTAAAAATTCTTCCATGGCAAATGTTGCTTTCAAATTCTTATTGAAATTCTCATCTATTCTTGTCAGTTAACTATTCTGATACTACAATGAGATTTTGTTTACTCCTGATTAGTAGAATCTGTAACTGAAGCCCATTGAAGCCAAAATCTTTATCTCCCTGTCCCAGGAAAGATGTGAGCCTGCAAATTTAGATAGAGACCAGATCTGCTTGAGATTGATGCACTGAATTAGTTGATGCCTACTATAAAAGGAGTTAGTGCTTATGTTGGTGTTTCAATATTTCGTTTGAAGTGATATGCTAGAACATCAGACAAATTCATATTCAAGTGTAGGTATAAAACCATATTTCAAGCAAATTATTTTTATATAATCATTTAAATTTAACATGTCTATTCCTTTTCATCAGTGAACATGATTGGGAGTTGACTATATTTGGTTCCCAAATATATGGAGGACCTAGCATAAGGGAATTATTCAGTGGGGCCATAGTCCCCCTCTCATGTTTGTCCACTAAACCCCTGTAGATTTCAAGAAAAATTGTACCTATGTCATTTAATATTTGGGTCTTTTTTTTTAAGTAAATAAGGCATTATTTATAGGGTTAACCACTTGCAGGACTCTTTGGGCAAGGGACCTTTTCTAAATTTGATGCAAGATTAAGAGACTACTCAAAATAGATTATTTTTTAATGACATTAACTTCAGAGCAATATAAACTATGTAGGTTCCTTATTGAAGAAAAACCCTAGCACAATAAAAATGACACTCGTGTAGTACATAGGAGTGGTTCTCAAAACTTGGATGTATATCATAATTACCTTCAGGGCCATAGATTGCTGGGCCCTACCCCTAGGGTTTCTGATTCTGTAGGTTTGGGTTAGGGCCTGAAGATGTGCACTTCTAACAAATGTCCAGGTGATATTGATGCTGCTGTTCTGGGGACCATATTTTGATTTCAGATATTTCTTCTCTTATACCAGATGCATTTAAGAATAAAAATTTTCCTATAAATATTCATTTAGCTGTAGCCTACACATTTTGATATATTGTGTTTTCATCTGCATTTAGATCATAATACTTTGTCATTTTCTTTTTCATTTCTTCTTTGACCCAGGGTTATTTAAAAGTGTGTCATTTAATTTCCAAGTATTTATAGGATTTTCCAGATTTCTTTCTATTATTGCTTCCTAATTTAATTCCATTGTGGTCAGAAAATATACTTCATATTATATGAATCCCTTTAACTTTATTGAGAATTAATGGCCCCAAATAGTCACTTTTGGTAAATATTCCATGTGTGCTTGAAAAGTATTTATATCCTTCTGTTTTTGGATAGAGTGTTCTATTAATGTCAATACTGGTTGACACTGTTGTTCAAGTCTTCTATTTCTTTAGTGATTTTCTGTCTACTTTTTCTATTAATTATTGGGAGAAGAGTATTGAAATCTTGGACTAAAACTTTGGACTTGCCTGTTTCTTCTTTCTGTTTTATCAATTTTTGCTTCATGTATTTTGAAACTCTGCTGTTAAGGTATATAAACTTTTAGAATCATTATGTTCTCTTGATAGATTGACCCTTTATTATGAAATGTCCCCCCTCAACCCCCATTTTTTAAAAGACAGAGTCTTGCTCTGTCATCCAGGCTGGAGTTCAGAGCCATTATCATGGCTCCCTGCAACCTTGAACTCTTGAGCTCAAGTAGTCCTTCTGCCTCAGCCTCCTGGGTAGCTGGAACCATGGGCATGTACCGCCATGCCTGGCTAATTTTTTAAAAAAATTGTTTTGTAGAGATGGAGGTCTCACTCTTTTGCCCAGGCTGGTCTCAAACTCCTGGGCTCAAGTGTAAATATTGTGTTTCTCCCACCTCAGCCTCCCAAAGTACTGCAATTACAAGCTTAAGCCATTGTTCCTGGCCAGAAATGTCCCCTTTTATCCTTGTCATTATTCTTTGTTCTGAAATCTACTTTCTTCTGATGTTAATATAAATATTCCAGCTTTCTGTTGAATAGTATTGACATGGCATGTCTTTTTCCATCTATTTATTTTTAACCTACTTGTGTTTTCATATAGTTTTTATTAGACATTTTTAAATTTTTATTTTTAGAGATGGGGTCTTGTTATGTTACACAGGCTGGACTTGAACTCCTGGGCTCAGACAGTCTTCTTGCCTCAGCCTCCTGAGTAGTTAGCACTACAAGCACGTGCCGCCACACTTGACTTGTTTTTATATTTAATAAAATATAAAGGGTTTCTTATAGGCAGCCTAAAGTTGGGTCATGCTTTTTTAAAAATACAGTGTGGCAGTATCTGCCTTTTAAATTTTTATTTATTTTTTGAGTCAGAGTCTCACTCTGTCATCCAAGCTGGAATGCAGTGACACCGTCGCAACTTACTACAAGCTTGACCTCCTGGGATAAAGCAGTCCACCTCAGCCTCCCGGATAGCTTGGACTACAGGTGTGTACCACCACACCTGGTTATTTTAAAAATTTTTTGTAGAGACAAGGTCTCATTATGTTGCCTAGGCTGGTCTTCAACTCTTGGGCTCAAGCAATCCTCCTCTTTGGCCTCCCAAAATGCTAGGATTGTAGGCAGAAGCCATCTCCCTCAGCTGCTGCCTTTTAATTGAGATGTTTAAACCATTCTCATTTAATATGATTATTGATATGACTAGTTTTAAAGATACCATCTTGCTATTTGCTTTTTATTTGTTCTTTATTTACTTCTTTGGATTCAGTATTATTTATAAATTCATTTTATCTCTTTTGATGATATTAGATATACTGTTTTGTTCTTCTGGTGCTTCCTTTAGGGTTTATAGTACACACCTTTAACATTATCACAGTTCAAGCATAGGAACTTAAACATAAGAACGTCTATTCCCTACTCCCAAGCCTTTGTGCCATTATTATCATACGTTTTACTTCTGCACTTGTTAAAACTCATAATACATTGTTATTTTTTTCTTTCAACACTCATCTTTTAAAGAACTTTACAAATGAATAAGAAAAAAGGTTATTTTTATTTACCCACATATTTACCATTTTGGGTATTTTTCATTTCTTCATGTAGATCCAGATTTCCATCAAGTATTATTTTCCTTCTACCTGAAGGACTTTCTATTTCTTGTGGTGCACATCTCCCAGTAATGAATTATTTCAACTTTTGTATGTCTGAAAAAACTATTTAACTTGTACCCTTCATATATAACATTTCACTGTTATAGAATTCTAGGTTGGCAACTTTTTTCTTCTTTAAAAATGTTGCTAGAATGTCTTTCTTACCTTTCTTTGATGAGAAGTCTGCTATTATTCTTCCATTGTAACTACTGATAAGGAGGGTTTACAGCTGTCATTTTGCTGTCATTTACAGCTGTCATATGTCTTCTGTTTCCATTACTGCCTTCTTTTATGTTAATTAAATATTTCTGGTGTACCTATGTCAGGGGTTCCCAAGACTACCTCCAGGACTCATAGGATACAGAAATCATCATATTTGTAGTTGTGGTTTATTACAGCAAAAAGATGCAAGGCAAAAATCGGTAAAGGGGGCAGGCACATGTTGCAAAGTCTGGAGGAAACCAGACAAACAAACTTCCAAGACACCTTTTCCAGTGGAGTTGCATAGAATTCACTTAATTCCCCTCTCTACAAATTGCAGCAACACATGGTCGCAAGAAAGCTCAGTTGAGCCTAAGATTCCAGAGTTTTTGGTAGTGTTTGGTCACAGGCACATGGTACCTGCATAGTTGATTGCAGTTACCAAAATAGACTACCAGAAGGAAAGCAGGTATTCCCCATAAATCATATTGTTTACCTAGACTATCTAGACAAATTGATACAGTGTAGGTAAAAGCTCCAAGCATTAAAAACAGTTATCAATTAGAACATTCTAAGACTTCAGTTCCTAGTAGGTGGACAAGGGCCTTTTGTGAAAACAGACCCTGCTGGGAAGGTACAAGGTTTGAGTAAACCAGACCTGAAAAGTCAACTCTTCCCTGCACAGTCTACATTCATGGACTTAGGCTCAGGCTCTTGTAAATGAAAACGATTTTATTTTACAATAGATATAGTAGTATTAGTATGGGTATGTCCAACATTTGGAGGAACTAGTACAAGATAGGGATAGATTTGAAGAAATTCATTCATCCTATAAAGTCATTGTATACATCTCCATATCTTTGTATTAATTTGATTGCTTCTTCCATTGTTCTACTGTTATTTGTACTTTATGGTAAACTTACGTAAAACTATTTAGCATATTAATTAGCTGATGGTTAACTAGATCTAGTTCTTCCTCAGGCCAGTCATTTTCCATTGGTTTCAGATCCTGAGGAAGTTTTAATTAAATTTCCCAACACATATAATTATCAATATCTGTATTATATAACTTAATTACATAAGACAATTGAATTTTACCAGTTGTGCTAATGTTACACCCTATCACACAATGGTTATAGTACCATTCTGTTTCATTCCACAAGTAGGTAATGATGACTAATAACTAAGGTTACATGGGTAGTAGTCACACTGAGATGTAATTTACTCTGAGTCATACAGAGTAAAGTGCCCCCCCAACCTTCCTAGTCTTAAGGTGGAGTCATTTACCATGGGAATTTGAGCCCACGTTGTGATACCTACCACCTTATTCCCATCAGAAACAGGTTGTTTCTATACACAGCACACTTTGGTATCAGTAGCATGCAGCTGCTGTATTCTATTTATAATAGCCAAAAATCTTTCTAAGTATTAGATGATCAAAGTTTACCACTTCCCAGTGGTCAGTTTGCCAGTATACTGCATAGTTTGGTGATTCAGCAGGGAAAAATTTCTGGAAATTTGTTCACAAATGATACCCTTTACAGTAGATATAATCTGCTATTTTTTATTTCAACATTTATTTTATTTTATTATTTTTTATTTTAAAGGTGTGGGGTACAATTCAGGATTAGGTATTCAAGTGGATATCATGCAGGTAAAGTTTGGGCCTCCCTTTGGTTCCCACTTTGCCTGGTTTGCGATCAGGTACTCTTATTGATGTTGTGTCCTCCCTCCCCTGGCAGTTTCCCACTATTGCCAATCCCTTTCTTGTACTATTTTGATAATTGTTCAGGATCTGCTTATGAGTGAGAACATATGGTACTCTGTTCTTTGTTTCTGTGATAGATCACTGAGTATTACAGATTCTAAATCCATCCAAGTTAATGAGAAATCCAATATTTGTCCTTCTTTATGGGTGCGTAATATTCCATCATGTATATGTATCACATTTTTTAAACTCAGTCTACTTTAGATGGGCAGCACACCTGGTTCCAGTTTTTGCTATTGTGAACAGAGCTGCAATAAATGTGTGTGCAGGTATCTTTTTTGTAGAATGATTTGAGTTCCCAGTAGAGGGATTGCTGGGTTATATGGAAGGTCCATTTCTAGTTCTTTTAGAAATTGCCACACTGTTTTCCATAGAGGTTGAACTAGTTTGCATTACCACCAGCAGCATAGAAGCGTTCCCTTTCTCCACATCCTTGTCAGTGTCTGTTGTTGTTTGGTTTATTAATGATGGTTATTTTGACTGGGGTTAGGTGGTATCCAAATGTGGTTTTGATTTGCATTTCTCTGAAGAGTAAAGGGGCTGAGCATTTTTCATGTGTCTGTTAGCTGCCCATATATGTTTTTTTGAGAAGTGTCTATTCATGTCTTTTGCCCACTTTTTAATGAGGCTGTTTGTTTTTATCCTTTTGGCATGTTTGAGTTCCTTATAGATCTTGGATGTTAGGCCTTTGTCAGATATACAGTTGGCAAATATTTTTTCCCATTCTGTGGGTTGTCTCCCCACTCTCTTGATAGTTTTTTTTTTTGCTTTGCAGAAGCTTTTCAGTTTAATCAGGTCTTACTTGTCTATCTTATCGCTTATGGCATGAACACCTGGATCAGGAATTGGTTACCTACTATGATTTCTGTAAGGGTGTCTCATGTGTTTTCTAAGATTCTTAATGTTTGAGGTTTTACATTTAGCTCTTTGATCCATTTAGAGTTGATTTTTGTGCAGGGTGATAGGTAGGGACCCTGTTTCAATCTTTTGCATGTGATCAACCAGTTTTTCCAACACCAATTGCTCAATACGTTCTCCTCTCCCCAGTGGTTGTTGTTGGAGGCTTTGTTGAAGATGAATTGGTTGAGAAATTGAGGTTTCGCTTCCAGAATCTCTATTCTGTTCCACTGGTTCATATGCTTGTTCTTTTACCAATACCAGCCTGTTTTGATTATTGTAGCCTTACAGTAAAGTCTAAAGTCTGGAAGTGTGATGGTGCCTCCTGCTTTATGTTTCTTTTGCTGAGGATTGTTTTGTCTATTATTGGTCATTTATGTTTCCATATGAATTTCTGTATTGTCATTTCCAGGTCTGAGAAGAATGATGTTGGTAACTTAATGGGTATTGCGCTGAATCTGTAGATGGCTTTGGATAGGATGGACATCTTAATAATGTTGATTCTTCCTATCCATGAGCATGGAATATTTTTCCACTTGTTTGTGTCTTCTTGGATTTCTTTGAGAAGTGTTTTGTAGTTTTCATTGTAAGGTCTTTCACTTCTCTGGTTAGGAAGATGCTGAAGTATTTCATTTTTTATGATTATTTTGAATGGGATGTACCTTTTATTTGGTTCTCTGCTTGTTTGTTGTTGGTGTATAAGAATACAACTGTCTTTTGCATGCTTATTTTGTACTCTGAGACTTTGACAAAGTCCCTTTATCAGTGAAAAGAGGATTTTGACAGATTCTCTTGGATTTTTGAGGTATAAGATCATACTGTCAGCAAAGAGGGATAACTTAACTTCCTCTTTTCCTATTTGGATACCCCTGATTTTCTTTCTTTCTTTCTTTCTTTTTTTTTTGTCTAATTGCTCTGGCTAGGACTTCCAACACAATGTTGAACAAGAGGGCTAGGAGTGGGCAGCCTTATCTGTTCAGGTTTTCAGGGGAAATGCTTCCAGTTTCTATCCATTTAGCAACATGCTGGCTGTAGGTTTATTGTAGATAGTACTTATTATTTTGAGGTGTGTTTCTTCTATGCCTAGGTGTACGAGAGTTTTTATCAAGAGGGGATGTTGAATTTTATCAAAAGCTTTTTCTACATCTAATTATGTAATCATGTGGTTCTTGTTTTTACATCAGTTGATGTATTTGATTACATTTATGGTCTTGCAGATGTTGAACAGTCCTGCATTCTGGAGATGAAGCCAACTTGGTCATGGTGAATGATTTTTGAGATGTGTTGCTGGATCTGATTTGCTAGAATCTTGTTGAAAATTTTTGCTTATATGTTCACTAGGAATATTGAAAGGTAGTTCTCTTTTTTGTTGGCTCTTTACCTGGTTTGGGTACTAGTATGATGTTAGCTTCATAAAATGATTTGGGGAGAATTCCATCTTTCTCAGTTGCCTGGAATACTTTCAATAGGATTGGTATCTGCTCCTCCTTGAACGTTTTGTAGAATTCTGCTGGAAAGCCTTCTGGTCCAGGGTTGTTGTTGTTGTTTTTTTTTTTTGTAGGTAATTTTCTTTTGATGGAGTCAATTTCCTGGGTTGTTATTGATCTATTTAGTGTCTCAATGCCTTCTTGTTTCAACCTGGGGAGGTTGTGTGATGTAAGAAAGTCCTCCATTTCATTTAAGTTATCAAGTTTGTTTCTAAATAGGTGTGCACAGTAATCTCTGATAATCTTTTGTATTTCTTCGGGGTCAGTTGTGATTTAATCTTTTGCATTTCTGATTGTGTTTATTTGGGCTTTTTCTCTCTTTTTCTTGTTCATTCTGGCTAGCGCTCCATCAATCTTCTTTATTTTCCCTACGTACCAGCTTTTTGTTTTGTTGATTTTTTTCTATGATATTTTTGTCTTCTATGTCCCATATTTAGGCTTTTACTTTGGTGCTTTGGATTCTTCTGCTAAAGTTAGGGTTTTGGTGGTCTTGTGTTTCCAGCTCCCATAGGTGGTTTGTTAGGCTGTTAACTTGTGATCTTTGTATTTTCTTGATGTGTGTTCATAGACATGTAAATTCCCCTCCTAGAACAGTTTTCATAGCATCCCAGAGGTTTTAGTAAGATGTTTCTTCATTTTCATTTGTTTCTAGGAATCTTTTAGTTTCTGTTTTGATTTCTGTGTTACCCAGTAGTTGTTCAGCATCATGCTGTTTTGTGTCCGTGTCTTTGTGGTTTTGGGGGGAATTTTGTTGGTGTTGATATTTATTTTTATTCCACTGTGGTCTGAGAAGGTGCATGGCAGTATTTTGATCTTATTAAATTTTTTTATGCTTGATTTATGGCCGAGGATGTGATTTATCTTGGAGTATGTTCCATGTGGTGATGAGTAGAATGTATATTCTGTGGTTGTTGGGTGGACTGTTCTAGGGTATCTATTAAGTCCATCTGGTCAAGTGTCAAGTTCAGATTCCAAATCTTTTGTTGATTTTTTGCCTCAATGATCTATCTAGGATTGTTAGTGGGAGTATTTAAGTTCTCAGATCAAATAGTGTTAGAGTCAATATCTTTTTTTAGTTTAATTAGTAGTTGCTTTATAAAAGCTGGTGCTCCTAAGCCTCAATTTCTCAACCAACTCATCTTTGACAAAGCCTCCAACAACAACCACTGGGGAGAAGAGAACCTATTCAGTAAATGGTGCTGGGAAAGCTGGCAGATCACATACAGAAGATTGAAACAGGACTCCTACCTATCACCATACACAAAATTTAACTCTAAATGGATCAAAGACCTAAATGTAAAACCTCGAACTATTAGAATCTTAGAAAATGCAGGAGACACCCTATGGAGATTGGAACTGGCAACCAATTCCTATTCAGAACCCTAAATGTCTGTACCTTAAGAAATAAGATAGACAAGTGGGACCTCATCAAACTAATGAGCTTCTGCAAAGCAAAAGAAGCCATCAAGAGAGCAGGGAGACAGCCCACAGAATGGGAAAAAATGTTTGCCAACTGTATATCTGGCAAAGGCCTAACATCTAGGATCTACAAGGAAGTCAAAAGTGCCAAAAGGAAAAAAACAAACAGCCCTATTAAAAAGTGGGCAAAAGACATTGAGAAGTGTCTACTTCTCAAAAGAAGATATACAGGCAGTCAACAGACACATGAAAAAGTGTTCAGCCTCACTCATCATCAGAGAAATGCAAATCAAAACCACATTTACATACCACCTAATCCCATCATTAATAAAACAAACAACAGATGCTGGTGAGGATGTAGAGAAAAAGGAATGCTT
This sequence comes from Carlito syrichta, assembly GCF_000164805.1. Classification (NCBI taxonomy): domain Eukaryota; kingdom Metazoa; phylum Chordata; class Mammalia; order Primates; family Tarsiidae; genus Carlito; species Carlito syrichta. The sequence continues at coordinate 212,895 of NW_007252220.1, read as the reverse complement.
CTACACTGCTGGTGGGAATGCAAACTACTGCAACCTCTTTGGAAGACAGTGTGGAGATTTCTCAAAGAACTAGAAATTGACCTTCCATATGACCCAGCAATTCCCCTATTGGGAATATATCCGGAGGAACTCAAATCATTCTACAAAAAAAAATACCTTCACATGTATGTTTGTTGCAGCTCTATTCACAATAACAAAAACATGGAACCAACCATGTAGCCCATCGAAGCTGAACTGCATAAAAAATGTGATACATATACACAATAGTATATTATGCAGCCATAAAGAAGGACAAACATATGGATTTCACTGTAACTTGGATGGATTTTGAGTTGATCATACTCAGTGATCTATCACAGAAACAAAGAACTGAGTACCATATGTTCTCACTCATAACTGGACCTAGAAAAATTATACTATTGGCAGTAGTGGGAAACTGTCAGGGGAGGGGAGGTGGGATTGGCAGTTGGGGGAAACTGCTTGGGGAGGAAGGGGCATACCTCATCAACAAGGGTACCTGCATAATCAACGTTTGTATACCTAACCCTGAATTGTACCCCACATCTTTGTAACGAAGAAAGGAAAAAAAAAAAAAAGCTGGTGCTCTTGTGTTAGGTGAATATATGTTTTGATGAATATTTCTTATTGATGGATTAAACCTTTTATCATTATGTAGTGTCCTTTTTTTCCTTTTAAATTCTTGATAGCTTAAAGATTTTTTTTCTGATAGTAAGATCACAACTCCTACCTTCTTTTGTGATTGATTCACCTGGGAATTCATTTTCCGTCCTCTAACTTTGAGTCTGTTTGCATCCTTTGTGGTGAGATTAGTTTCTTGGATGCAGCAAATTATGAGGTCATGGTTTTTTATCCAGTTTACCATTCCGTGTCTTTTCAGTGGTGCTTTTAGTCCATTTCTTTTAGGCTGATCATTGACATGTGATTGTTTATCCCCATTGTGGGGTTCTTATGAAGTTTTTTCTTTGTTTTTTTTTAACTTTTGAGTTGATGTATGTTTGTGTTTTCAAATTTGCAGTCACAGTGTATTCTCTGTTGATTCTGTGTTCTCTTGGGAAGTGCTCAGTCTTTTTTTTTCTTAATTCTGTGCTTAATACCTTTTAAAGCATCTCCTGTAGCTCTGATCTGGAAACTGCATAATCTTTTATGGATTGGATGTCTGGGAAGAATTTAAATTCTCTGTCACTGATGAAGCTGAGCTTGGCTGGGTAGGAAATTCTTGGTTGAAATTGCTTATCTTTGAGGCCTTTGAATATTGGACTCCAGTCCCTTCTCACTTTTACTGTTTCTGCTGATAGGTCTGATTCTATTTTGATTGTTTTTCCACAGTAGGTAGTCTGACGTTTCTCTCTTGCTTCCTTTAGGTCTTTTTCTTTTGTATCTACTTTGTGTAGGCAAATTAATATGTGTCTAGGGGTTGTTATTTTCATTTGATGTCTTGCAGGAGTTCTTTGTATCTCTTGTCTTTGGATAGTCACATCTCTGATGAGATGGGAAAAGTTTTCTTGGATAATCTCCTGAATACTTGCTCCAAGGTTTTCTCCATTTCCCTTTCTTCAGGTGTAGGTTTCATCTGTTGATATTATCACACATCTCTTGGAGGCTTTGCTGTTTCTTTTTGAGTTTTCTTTCTACTTTTTTTTACAGATTGGGTAATTCCATGTTTTGGTCTTCAAATTCTGAGATTTTTTTCTTCTGCTTTATTAATTCTGCTTTCCATACTTGTCATATTGTTATGTATTTTCTGGATGAAACTTTTTATGTCCAAAATCTCTGTTACAAATTCTTTCAGTGTTTCATCTTGTCTTTCTTGTGTCTTATTCACTCTTTCCATCCATTCCCTAATCCCTGTTTTATTTGGGGGCCATTCATTGGTGACATCCATTGTTTGGGCTCTGAGGTCTGATTTTTCAGGCATTTTCTCTTTGTTACACTGGGAATTACCTGTGTTTTTCTGTTGAGTTTTCCTTATTTGTGACAGTTCTCTTTCTTTTTTCTTTAGTCGTTATTCAGTGGCAAAGGGAGAGGCTTTCAATCCTGATGTTTGCTCAGTTCTCTATTCTTCCCTGATCAATTCTCTGAATTTGTTCTATTTTGAATCAGGGCTCTGGGTGGGAAACTTTGCTGTCTCTTGTAGTTTTGAGAGTCGAATAAGGTGGAGGATGGGGAGCTAGGATTCAGAAACTACTTGCAAATCACAATGTTCACTGATTGTGGCATGGGTTTCCTGAGATCCACTTGTTTGTATCCCTGCATCCAAGATGCAGTAACAGCAATGAGGAGAACAGAGAAAAGTAGAAAGAAATAATATGGACAAAAATAAAAAAAAAACAGGAAAGCAAAAGCAGAAAGCAAAGTGAAAAACAGTTAAACACACACACACACACACACACACACACACACACACACACACGCCTACCATAAAACAAAAGGAGAAGAAAAAAGAAAAGAGAAAAGAAGGAATTCAAATTGAACCATCACACACATTCACACACACATTAAACTAAAACAAAGAGAACAAAAAACCAAAAAATATCAAACAAAAAACTGAAATATGAACACTCAAGTACTCTTATAAACAGAAAACAAAAAACGAAAATAGAAAAAAAAGAAAAAAAAGTGGTGGGGAATACAGATCAAACCCTCACATACAAATTCATGCACAAAGGAGAAAGAAAAAAAAAAGAAAACAAAAACAACCTACCCTCTTTGTCAGGTTCTGTAGTTGTTACTCTCAGCTGCTCATAGGTAAGCCCCTCTTCTGTCTCTTGCGGAACTGCAGCCTTATTCATAATCTTCCCAGTGTCCAGTTTGGGGAGGGAGGAGGAGGGAGCCAGTGGGAGTGGTTTGGGTTTCAGTCTTCCCCTCCTACTCTCCCATGGTCAGGGGGATCCCCTCCAGTGGGAGGTCTGGGATTGTCTCTTCCCCAGTTACTGGTGGAGGGGCACTCCAGCCAGGCTTACCTTGGAGTAGAGTCCTCCGATCACAGTTGATATCTGGCTCAGTGTAGGTTTGTCCCTCTCAGTTGTGCCCCAGCTGTGTGGGTCTGATGTTCGGAGGATTGCTGGGGACAAGGGATTGGGTCAGTCCTGGACTTACCATGATCTCTTTGGGGGTCTTCTTCATCCTTTTGTGGTCACATCCTTTGTCCCATGACTGAATCCAGGTAGACTCAGCACTCATTCCTTCCCTCTGGAGTTTGTGCTTTCAGGATATTCCCTCTGGGTCATGATCAACCCCTGAGTTGTTAGTCTGCCAGTCAGAGATCGGGCCTGTCATTCCATGGTGAACAAGCCAGAGCACTTTCCTGCCCAGTTTTCAAGATGCTGACAGGGTGCCTGTTTTGTCTTCTCCAGTGGGGCTCTGCATCTGGCTCCCTCACTGTACTCCCTCTGCAGCCCTTGCTCCCAGTGTCCAGCCAGGTACCGCAGTGGTGAGGCAGAGCCTGGAGCTGACAGTCACTCCTGACAGCTTCTTCCCAGGAAGGCCTTTGCTGATTTTTTAAAAATGGCACTCAACTTCTGTGCCCTGGGGAGTGCTAGGGTCCAAGCAGAGCAACTGCTGCACCAGCCACTTCATCAGGAGTGCCCTGGCCACTTGCTCCTGAGTCCACATTCAGTCAGCCATTCACACACCCACTTACTCACATGTGTATGCAAAATTTCCCATATACTCACTTACTCACACTGGGACTCACATAGTGTGACTTGCTTCATCACATTCCTCCCTTCTTTCTGGCTTCCACTTTCTTGTTAATGTCTTTTGATGCACAAAATCTTTTAAATTTTAAGTTCAATTTATTTTTTGTTTTGTTTTGTTTTGTTTTTGCTTGTACTTTCGGCCTATCTAGGAATCTAAGGTGATGATTATTTCCCCATTTTTTTTTTTTTAAGAATTTTGATTGTGGCTTTATGTTTGTCCATTTTGAATTAATTTTATATTAGAGACCTTTTAAAAGTTTGTGGAAACAATTGAATTAAAAAATAAAAAATATAGACTTTGTTTCTCAACATAAACTCCATCAAGATCAAGACACTTTGGTAAGTGATAATACCTGCCATTTAGTCCATTCTTAAAGAACTGAAGGTCCTGGGAATTTAACCATGTCAATACCATCTTTTTTCACATTATTAGCTGAAGAAAAATGGGTACATCTTACAGATTCTTTAAAGGCAAGGAAACAAAAAGAAGGTAGAAAGAGCCAAATCAGGACTGTAAGTTGGGTGTCTAATGATTTTCCATCGAAATGCTCACAAAATTGCCCTTGTTTGATGAGTGGGATGAGCGGGAGCATTGTTGTGGTGAAGGATTCTCTGGTGAAGCTTTCCCAGGCACTCTGGCTGAAGTGCTAAAGCTATGGCTAACTTTCTCATGCCTTGATTATCCCCAGAAACTGTTGCCGTGATCTTTGCTTTTGACAAGTCTGCTTTTGCTTTTACTGGACCACTTCCACCTCTTTGTAGCCATTGCTTTTATTGTGCTTTGTCTTCCAGATCTCGATCCCACTTGTTTTAATTTTCCATTAAAAGCTCTGTTTTTGTCAATGAGTGATCTGGGCTGAACAGTTTTGGCACCAATCTTGTGGAAAGTGTGCTCAATTTTAATTTTTTCATCAGAATTGTGTAAACTGAACTAATTGAGATGTCCATGATGTTGGCTATTGTTTCTACTGTTAATCATTGGATGAATTTTTTTTCTCACAAATTGATATGGATGGTCTGTCACTATGGGCTTCATCTTCAACATCATCTCATCCCTTCTTAAAATGAATTATCCATTTGCAAACTGCTAGTTTCTTTTGGGGTATTTTCCCCATAAACTTTTTGTAAAGCATCAGTGATGTCACTATTTTTTCACTCAAACTTCATCATAAATTCTTGTTCTTGCTTCAAATTTAGTAGAATTCATGTTGCTCTGGTTGAGGCTGTTTTCAAACTGATGTCTTATCATTCTTAGTATCTCAACCTAGATCCTGTTCAGACATGTTATAGCAAGGTAGTATGAATTTATTTTGGTGCAAAAAGCTTTTGAATCCCATGAATAGTTTTTTCATAATATGCATTTTCCATGAACTTTTAGAAATTCCCTTGTATATGGTATAAGGTAGGGGTCCACCTTCATTCTTTTGTATGTAGATATTCAGTTGTACCAGTACCATCTATTGAAGAAACTATTTTTTTCCCATAGAATGAACTTGGCAGTCTTGTGAAAAATCAATTGGACATAGATGTTTATCTCAGGACTCTCATTTCAATTGCATTGTCTTTATACGGAGCGTGGCAAAAAAGTATACACATTTTAAGAAAGGAAAAACACTGTATTAAAATTGCAATACTCAATATATACTACTAATAAAAGAAGAATGCAAGTCACATTTGATTTCTGCAATTACAAGATGTGCTCAGAGTGGTTACCATCAGCATTCAGACACTTCTGATTATGGCGAATGAGAAGTAATACATAGATAGCATCTCTTAAAATGTGTATACATTTTTTGGCACCCCTGTAATCTATCTTTATGCCAATAGTATACTTACTGTTTTGATCATTGTAGCTTAGTACTAAGGTTTGATATTGAGAAATATGAATATTCTTACTTAGTTCTGCTTTTTCAAAATTATTTTGGTTATTTGGGGCCCCTTACAATCCTATACAAATTGAAGGCCAGTTTTTCCATATGTGCAAAAAAGCTGTTGTAATATTGATGGAAATTGCATTGAAACTGTTGAACACTTTGGGTGGTATTGACATCCTAGCAATATTAAGTCTTTCTGTCCATAGAACTGATGTTTCTCCATCTATTTAGGTTTTTAAAAATGTATTTCAATAATGTTTTATAGTTTTCAGTGTGTAAGTCTTTTACCTTCTTAGTTAAATTTATTCATAGGTGTTTTATTCTTTTAGATTCTATTGTAAATGGAATTGCTCTCTTAATGTCCTGTGTATTGATTTTATACCCTCTAACTTTGCTAACTTCATTTATTAGTTCCAGTTTCTTTCTTATGGATTCCTTGGGATTCTTCACTATTTAGGAATATGTCAATTGTGAATAGGGGTAATTTTACTTCTGCTTTTCCAATTTGGATGCCCTTTATTTCTTATTTTGTCTAATTGCTGTGGCTAGAATTTTAAAAATAATTTGTTAGGGTATGCATAGGGTGAGGATGGATGGAGAGGCGAGGGGAGGTGCAGCACCACTGGAGCCAGCAAGCTGGAGGTGTGTGCTGGCAACCCAGAGATCTGAGTAATGAAAAGAACTGCAACACATAAAGAGGTGAAAGAAGATAAGATTTATTTAAGAAAAGATCACTCCCCACAGACAGGGAGTGTGGCTCCGTAGCCCCCCGAGTCCTGGCTTAAATCCTTTCCCCCGGAGATGTTGCAATCAGGTAGACATGACTGCCATGACTTCCTAATTGACCACGTATGGATGTCTTGGAGATCCTGTGATACAGAGGCCCACTAATGTCTGTCCACATTATCATAGCCCCTAGAGAAGGGTGTGACAAGGATTCCAGTGCTCCTGCACCTTCCTGAACAACATTCCTTAGAGTTAATGGAGGGTGCACTTCCCCTTATCTCCTATACACTCCCAGTGGGTAGCTTTGGGGGATCCTTGACTTCCCTGTAGATAGTGCCCAATTTACTGGAAGATTGAATCCACACCTGCTCCCCCGCTGAGCAGTCATAACTTTTGTAATTACAAGTGTCATGACTTTTACAATCCTTGCCCAGTGCATGATGTCTTAGCCCTTGTAAATTCCCTTTGCTCTAGGCAAGCTTGATTGCCGCTATGAGATACCTCTGGCATCAGGAAGTCCGTGTTTCTGAAAGGACAAAGTTGGCAACGTTAATTTTACCTAAAGTATGCATTTCTCCAAAAACATAGCTTCTATTTTCTCATCATTGTGTCAGGGTTTAAGAACAAGATGAAAAATGACTTCCCACTCTCAGTCTGTCCTTTCAATATTAAATAGCAATGGTGAAAGTGGGTACACTTATCTTGTACCTGATCTTAGGGAAAAAAACTTTCAGTCTTTCACCATTGAATAAGATGTTAATTGTGGGTTTTTCGTAAATGCCTTTTATAATTTTGAGGAATTTTCCTTCTGTTCCTAATGTTCTGAGTGTCTTTATAATAAAAGGTATTCATGTACTGGTATTCTCAGCCTGCCTCGCCTGGTGTAGAATACTTGTGCTATGGTTGTGGGCTAGTGAATGAAGAATTCCAAAGTTCTAAGTCACTCTTGCCTAGGATAGCCTAGAATAGAGCTTCTAGAACATGGAACTGGAGGGAAGGGGAATGAAAAATGTTGGTGGCCTCCAACTCTAGAGCAAATATAGAAGCATTCACTGGTAACTGGGCAGGGGGTGGGGGAAGGAAGGAGAGGGAGTCCTGTGTTCTTGGCTGCATCCACTTGAGGGTAGAGCTTAGATCATGCTGAGCTTATAGGGAAGGGCAAAAGAAGGCAGCAGGCTATTTGTCAAATATTCTAGGTCCTCACCGTTCATAGTGAGATTTGGTAGATTTTCTTGAATCATTGTCTCTTCATTTGCTATATGCTCCTAATGTAATTTTCAGAGACGTAAAATGTTTGTTTTAAAAATAACCTTTATCTGTTATTGTCCTTTTGCTGGAGAGAAAGTCTGTGAAGCTCCTCATACCACCATTCTGGGAATAATCTCCTTTGGCCATTACTTTTTCAAAATTTTTTCTGCCCCTTCCCCCTTGAGAACTATAATTACATTTTTATCAAGTAGCTTGAGGATGTCCCAAAGCTCACTGATTGTCCATTATTTTTATTTGTCTTTTTCTGTTTAATTTTAGGTAGTTTCTAAACTATCTAAGCTTGCTATGTGACCAAGGTCACTAATCATTTTTCTGCAGTGTCTAATCATCTATTAATACCATTTATATTTTGAAATTTCAGTCATTTAAAAAATCTAACATTTCAGTTTTTACTCTTCATGCTTCTCATTAAGATGTTAATGTTTTCTTCCATCTTTTGGAATATATATATATAAACTGTTTTAATATTTTGTCCCACAAATTCTATTATCTCTGTCACTTTGGGGTCTGATTTTACTGATTTTTTTTTCTTTTTTTTATTGGGTTGTATTTTACTGCTCCTTTGAATGCCTGGTGATTTTTTATTGGATGCCAGATATTGTGAATTTTACCATGTTGGATGCTAGATATTTTTGGCACCATTAAAATTATTGAGTTTTGTTTTGGGATGCAGCAAAGTTACCTGTGAACAATTTGATTCTCATAAGGTTTATTTTTAAGCTTTGCTGGGAAGATCCAGAGAACACTTTAGTCTAGGCATAAATTCCCATACTACTCACTACATAAAACCCTTATGAGTATTCTAACCCACTGTCCATGTATTATAAGGTTGTTCCATTCTGACAGAAGGTAAAATGAACTGTTTCTGGAATTGTATGAGATCCACAGATTGTTTCCCCTGCTCCTTTTGGGTGATTCTTTAGGGTCGCTACTCTGAGAACCATTGCCATGTAATAATAATTTATATACAATGAAAAGAGCTATTAAAATGTGAGGCATACAACTTTCAAGATCCAATAAATGACAGAGGGTTTGAAAGTAACAATTAGCATAATGCTTATAATAGAAAATTATCTTTAAAAACTTCTGACATTTAAAAAACCATTGTCAGTGTCACTAAAATTAACATTAACCTGAGCTAAATATTACAACAGCTGTCATCTTAAGACTCCTTTAATTTGATGAGAAACATTTGGTCCCCTGTTGTCTGAAGAAAGGACTTTATAAAGTACCTGCTGAATACACAGCCCATCTCTCTGATATCCTTAGCAACAACCATACTGCTGCTCACCCAACTGCTCCAAAGTCTCAGGTAATGGGGTGGAGGATTATGGAAATATCAAATTCTGAAAATATAATAAACTCAGTAATAGACTTTGTGTTAACTGGTAAACTGTAGTTTGATAATGTAGCACAGGATCACATGCAAGTATACTTATTTGACTTGATGATTCTATAAAGAAAGATGGGGCACAATTTAAGGTAGAAGTTTTTAACTAAGGTATGTGAATATATTTCAGAGCCTCTTAAAACCCTCTGAAATTATAAAATTATTTGTGTGTGTATGTGCACATATATTTTTATGTGGAGTGTCTATACCTTTTTTCAGATTCTAAAAGGGGTGCAGACCAAAATAAGGTTTAAGGCAACCTCAGATAAGTGAAAACACTGTCCCTCTCTTCCTTTCTTCTACTCCCCTTTTCTTTTTTGTCAATGGTATTCACAAAGATGATGGCTTATGGCAGTGAGAATTATTATCATGAAGAAGTAGATTTAAAAGCTAGATTGGACCGGGCTCGGTGGCTCAGCCTGTAATCCCGTGCCTTTGGGAGGCTGAGGTGAGTGGATTGCCTGAACCCGCGGGTTCGAGACCCGCCTGGGCAACTTGGCGAGACCTCATCTCTACAATAAATCAAGAAATTAGCCGGGCGTGGCAGCGCGCGCCTGTAATTCCGGCTACTCGGAAGGCTGAGGTGGAAGGATCGCCGGATCCCAGCAGGTGAGGCTGCGGGTGGCCGGGAGCGGCCACTGCACTCCAGTCTGGGCGACCAAGTGAGACTCCAACTAAAAAAAAAAAAAAAAAAAGCTAGATTGGGTAGCATCAGAGAGACTCCATATAATATGTACACTAAAAAATTTATCAGTAGGACTGTGGTCTCTACACCCTTTGAAAACATTTACATGAATGTAGTTGTTTCTCATGCTTTTGGCTGAACTGAAGCTTCCAAACTTTCAGGTAAATAGAGTAGACAATTTCATAACTTCATGACAAATGAAAGTATTTAAAAATAATGTTTAGAAAAAGGTGTTCTAAGTGGTTCTGCTAAGATAATTAGACTGAGGCAATGATAGAAACACAAGTCTGAATTTGTCTCTGGATCATTCAGGTACTAGGATAGATATAAAAGAGGTAAATTAATTTTACCCTCAACAAAACTGCAGTTGTTATAGATTGAAAATATGTAGGTAGAAAATAGAAGTCCTCAAAATTTAGGAGAAATGACAAAGAGAAAACGAGTTAAAGTTGTTAAAGTTTCCTTTCTAATCTTGAGTTATTTCCCCCTTGGTTTTTTTGCATCTCTTAAGACCCTCAAACTCTCAGAACATGGTAGCCCTGCCACATATAGACCCTTTATGATTCAGAGGCAACTTCAGATTTGCATTTGTATTGGGTCCTTCTGAACCACATTATTCTGATAAGTGATTTCTAATTTCCCGGGGTAATTTATGTATGGTATGGGAGTAGATTGGTCAATGGTAATTTTTGACTAATTGGTAACCTACGTTCTTTAATGTTCCAATAGCATAGCTGTTGCTTTCCCTGTATAGTGACTTGTGTTTTATTTTCATTGAACTTCTTATATGCTACAGCTAGATTTATTTTAGAGTTTGACACCATTGTCAGGATCTGGGTCTGCATTGATTTGCAAAATTGATTTGATTACTTCAGTTAAGGTTTATGAGGAAAATTTCTTTCAAAATCATAAACATATTCATATTCTTTCTTTTAAAAGTTTGCTTAAAATTTACTTTTTGTTATCACAAAGTTTTCACCCCTCTAGAGTTGGAAGTCTAAACATCGAAACATTATGTTACTGTGTGGGAATATTTTAATATTCAAAGAGAAGCTTATTAGTTACTCACTCTCACTGCATATGGTGAGAAAATTAAATTTGAAAAGTTCTGTTGCTTATAACATGAAGAAAATGCACGTCAATATGCTTATACATTTATATAAAGCATTATACATATATCTTAATTTATATCTATAAATTAAAGTTCCCCTTTAAACATCTATGTCTTAGGTTTTCTTGGTAAACTACTCAAATAAGAATCTTGTATAAATGGTTTTTCTGTTATGCTTTTTTTTATTTAGAAAGAAGTTGGTTGTCCTTTGTAATATGATAGTTTTTTATTGTGTTTGTGATGTAAATTAAAACTGTAGCTGATATATTGGAATAAATGAAATGAGATTTTCACCAGAAATATTTTGGGCCTTTACCTAGGACAAAGTAAGTGCTTTTTTACAAGCTTAGCTCAAATAAAAGATTCATTTCTGGTGTTTTTGTTAAGTCTGACCTCTATGGATTGGGCCTCTCCTAAGTGATTTAAGTTCTCCATTATTAGTCAGTCAGCAATGACTATTCCAAACTTCAGCTTTCAATGCTCTGCATTTTCAATGACTTCTGCCTTTTTTGTTGGCTAATTGAGGAGCTTTCTCCAGTCTGAAAATGGTTTTTTGTGCAAATGTACACCCTTTGAGGGAAAACTTATCTGGGACTTACATAATGAGGGTCTCTTCAAATATTTATCTGAGTGTAATGTATGCTTTAGGAGTAAGTGGGCCACTGTGTTCTTTTCTCAGAACCATTGTATTCTTTTTTTCAGGTGACATGCATCTGGAGGATAATAAACATAGTTTCAGTTTAAAAAAAAAACAAACAGCAAGCTAGAGTTCACATTACCCTGAGGCAATTAAGTTCTTCCCCCCCCTTTTTACTTATTACAGTGGTAGAGTGAAAGGCACGAGATGTGTGAGGCTGAGTAGAGACTGAACATGATTTGGTGCCATTAGATTGGTCAGATTTCTATCTGAAATCCATCGCTGCTAATTTCCAAACTCATATTAATGTAGGAATATAAGGGAGAAATACTGAACACGTGGGAGTTGAGGCGTTCAGTGTTCAGTGTTTAGAAGATGAGGTGTTAAAGAGGAGTCTAAATACCACACATACCAATCAACCTGAGAGTGAATAAACTTCACTATACCTCCATGAAATGAGATGTATAGAAACTTCCATTTGAGTGGTCTGAAACTTTAGGTTTTGATAACATTGATTAACAAGACCATAATATAGAAAAGAAACAACAATTTTATGCATATACTTTTAATAAAGGACATAGGAAGATAAAACTGGCCAGCATTTGCCAGTATTTCTGCAGCAAGACACATGTTTTAAGAATATTATATACAATCACTTTGAGCAGACTGGTGGAAAAAAGGATTTGCAGCAAATTGGCAACTTGAGCTTAACTGCTGAGGTCCCCAGTGCCTTTCTTTTTCTGGTTCTCCAATACAGTTCATATATTACCAAGACCCAGTCCCAGCTTTCCTGCTGTGTTCCTTTGCTGATTTAGCTAGCAGAGTGAAAGCAATTATTACTTGAATGCATCCTATTGTTTTTCCTCCTTTAATGCAATTCCCTCACTAAACATTTATTTCCTGATATATTGAATTCATTGTCAGTTTTAACTCGTTCTGCTGATGGCCATGTACAAGGTTGCTCCAAAGAACACATGTAATGGTTATGAACGTTGTACAGGACATAGCCTCAGCCCTTTTGGGGAGATAATCAGTTATGGGTTGCATGCTATTAGAAGCCACCCATTCATTATTATGTTACATAACACCCACATGCAAAAGGCTACAATTTAATATGGTACATTACAGCTATGGTTAAAGAAATGTAGGTGTACCATATCTCATCAACCATTTCCTACTAACAGGATGGAGCTCATGAATTTTTTAAGAAGGTGGGACTTGTGAGAGGGCCTGATGATCTTGTTAGATGCCCTCTGTACCTCTGCACAGAACACGTCTTTTGCACTGAGTCTCTTAGCTACGCTGAGAACAGAGGTTCTAGAATGTATAAATGGCCGGGCTTGGTGGCTCAGCCTGTAATCCCACGCTTTGGGAGCTGAGGTGAGTGGATTGCCTGAGCCCGCGGGTTCGAGACCTGCCTGGGCAACTTGGCGAGACCTCATCTCTACAATAAATCAAAAAATTAGCTGGGCGTGGTAGCGTGCGCCTGTAGTTCCAGCTACTTGGAAGGCTGTGAGGCATAAGGATCGCCGGAGCCCAGCAGGTCGAGGCTGTGGTGGCCGGGAGCGTGCCACTGCACTCCAGTCTAGGCGACAGAGTGAGACTCCAACTCAAAAAAAAAAAAAAAAAATAGAATGTATAAATGGAATGCTCTTCACTTGCTGTGATTGTTAAACTTTTTTTTTTCTAAAAGGACAGGTCAGAGAATCATTTTTTAAAAGTATTTGTTCCTGATCACCAGGCAGCCTGCTTTGGGGAAAGTGTGTGTGTGTGTGTGTGTGTGTGTGTGTGTGTGTGTGTGCGCGCGCGCGCACGCGCGCATATGTAGATATGTGTGATGAGAGGTATGTGTAATGGGAGGTGAAAAGGATAAAAGAATAGGTTTTTAATAGCTGTTACAGTCCTGTGAATTTGGGCCTTGTTAAATTTCAGGTTCATGTTACAATAATGTACATTCAATATTCTTAAAACTTACCTGCTACAATTGTACTTAAATCTTCATTAACCTCAATGTCTACACTTTGTGCAATTTGGCATAAACATGGGAAAGCATATTCTTTTCCCTGGCAAAGTCAGCCCTGACATTGGGCTGTATGGGTGCCACAGGAGATGACACTGGTTGGTGCCACATGGTCTGAAAGATATGTGTCATAAGGAGCCAGTGGGGGAAAGAGGCACATATTGCATTTCTATCACACAGAAAATAAGAACTGTATAAACTGCATATTTTACGATTTTTGACAAAGTGTAACTCTTTTGGAATGTGATTCGATCCTAATTACTTTTAATGTTCTAAGCTGCTCCATGGTAATTCCAGTACTGGGATGCCAAGTCACTCTGACAGTGTACTGGACATGGAACTGTGAGCTCTGCCCAAGACAGATATGTGCTTTTGAAGGACACTTAGTTTCTTTTACCCTTAATTTTTCCAGCTGTACCATAGAGAAAATAACTTTTATTCTATCTCTTTCTGAGGACATTGTTGGAACAAATAGAAGAACATTAACAAAGCACTCTAAGCTCTGCAAGATCAAATCAGCAATGAGAGCATAGAAGAAATAATGGAACACACTATTTTGCTTTGAAATACTGTTATAGGTAAATTTTTCATTCTAGTCCTGCAAATAAACATATATAAGAGCACTAGAGAGTTACATAGCACCTTTCAGCTATAGGATTCTAACAATGAGTATCTTCTTTTTGCAAATAGGAAGATGAATACCAAAGATTGGGGAATGAGATCCCACAGAAGTTATTGGACAGGGCACCAAGAAAAAGCAAACAAAACAGCCAGATCAAGGTGTGCTAATTATTAAACCAACCAATTGGATGCCTGTGTACATTAGTCAGTACTCAGAATGATCCATGGATAGGGATATTATTAGAGTCAATAAACCAATAAGATCAAGGTGCTAAGATAGGAATAGGATTCCTTTTTTTCTCCAAGTCCCTAGGTAAAATCCTGATTTATTTTGCTTTTTGAAGACAGTGTAAGTCTGTAAGACAATGAACAATCAGTTTTGCATTATAGCTCTCCTGAGCTTTACCCTTCCTGTTCTTCCCTGTAGTTTACTAGTACTATCTTTTGTGATCTGATTTCTGTGGGAGCTGAGTGCTGATACACTCTAAGTGTCAAAGAAATTTTTGATATCTTCCTGACTTTGAATCATAGTTAGCAGCTGCTCTGCCTAAACACTTGGCAGAAGATGATAGATGGGAAACAGGAAGATTGCTATGAAGCCTACTGGCTGTGCAGTAAGTTACTTAATGGCCCTACATTTAGAGAAAGTTGCAATTCTATATGAATAGAAGGTAAAACTTGTCCATCACACGACCATGTGGATAGCCAAATAAGCTTTCAAGAAAAACCTAAATGAGAGTATTTTGAAGAAAGGGTGGAAGGGGAAACTTTTTCCATTGGAACATATAAGATTTTATTGTGAAACTCAGTGTGCATAGTCTCCTAGGTTGCTTTTTAGCTTCTGAGTTTGTGAAACCACCCTGGTCCTAATAAATTTAGTCATGTCTAGTATTCTCTAAATGAAATGCTGACCATAATCCATTTAATTTATACTAAAAATCATACCTTGATCAAAATTACTAGAGGATCCAAATAAACAGGTTTTTTTGTTGCTTTAAGCAGCTGAATTAGTCACATTCTTATCTCCGATCCTGAGTTGTTTGTGGCAGGCAATTCTTTTTTACTTAAAACAATTTCAGGGGGGATAAGTTAGTAAACCTAAGCATCCCTCTAGAAGCTAAATTCCTTGATAACTGTAAGATGGTCCTAGCTCCTACTGATTTTTGTAAGAGTTTGGGCTTTTATTGTCTGTAGCTGGGTGCTAGAGCACTGGTTGAAAAATGAAAAACATGAATACTTGTAGGTATTATTATAAAGAAGGCGTATTAGTATTCATACTCATTGATTCAGGCACTAGGACTGAAAGAAAGGCTGATTATAAATAAATGGGAAAACGGATATGTTATCTTTATGGCTGAGTTACCACTGAAGCTTAAAAAAAAAGGAAGGATTGGCATATTACTATTCAGTTATCACTATCTGTACATTAACCCCTACTGTGAAAATACAGATCTTAAGTGCTAATCCTTAGGCTAATGTCAGCTGTGAAACTCTGCCCTTATGAACAGTATTGCAATTAAACCTGAAAATCACCCTAAACACCCTTAACAAAACCTACAGTCCATAACTTGGGCTTACAGATTTTCTTTCTTCATGAAAGTAATTTACAAGGGCTAAAATAAAGTTAGGTAGCAGATAACTGAATAAAAGTGATTGGAGAATTGTACCACAGCCTGGCATTAAAAGTCTTTAAAACATGAATTGTTATGTTTAATAGAGTAGAAGTCCTGATCTGATCTTCTTGACTATCTGTAGTGCTTTCAGGAACCTCTGTGACAGAGAACAGGTTTTACATTGTTGCTCAATTCCCAGTTTGAAAACCTTGGTCACAGTGTACTAAGTTACCCTCTGAAATTTTAGATACCTGATATAGGGATAGTTCAAAGCTCAGCAAATATTTAAATTGCTATTTCGAGAAAAACAAGATTAAATAAAAACCTCAGATTTTAAAACATGATTTTCACAACACTATAACAGAATATTGTATAGATATGCTGCACGTGTACATGTTTATAAAATGCATATGCACACAGGCAGCAAACGTAGTCTGATTCCCCTCAACATAAAAAAGATCCTATAGATATAACTAGTAGTCTTTCTAGGGGAATTAAATACTCCAAGCAAGTCTTCTGAATTCCCCTTTTCCTGATAAGAAGAATAAAAAAGTATGTATTTAACATTTAGTCTTTCATGGATTTGGGGAGGGGAAATGAAGAAAGAGAGGAAAACTAGCTTGAATTATCAGTTACCAAATTCCAAATTGGAGTTCAGTCAGTAATTTAAATAATATAAAGTTTTGAAATATTTGCCCAGCAAGTATTTGATGGAATGCTTTCAAATTGTGAAGTTTTCAATCCAACATGGTGACTTATTTTGAAGATTAGAATGGTTCTCAATATTGAACTCGGTAAACCTCATGGGAGATGGTGAGTCCTGGGAATGAAGAGAAAAACATTCACCAGTGTGCTGAACAATTGTAAATATTCACATCCATTTGACAATAACACGCAACCATTAAAATTACATTTATGAAGAGTATAGATCAGCATTGAAAAATGTTAAATGAAAAAGGCAGGATGATAAATTATATATACAATACTATAGTTATCTCTAATCCCCAAATTGTATTTGGAAAAAAGGACAGAGAAAATACACTAACCTGTTGTAAGTGGTGGATTTATGAGTAATTTATTTTAATTTTCTCTACTTTCTACTTGCATCATCCATGTTTTCTTTAGTAAATAAATAAGTTGATAATTCAAAAAGATTTATTTTTGAAATCCACATGGAAAAAACATGAGCTTTGAAATTAGGGCAATTCTGAATTTAAATTCTAGCTTTGCTTCATACTGTCTCTGTGACTCTGGGCAAATAATGTCAATGGACCTCAGTTTCCTCATCTGTAAAATAGGCATAATAAAATCTGCCTGAGGAAATATTTGGCATATAGTGGGCTCTCAAGTATCTATTGTGCATAAGCTTTCTGAAAAGCATTTGACCATATACATTAAGCCTTCAAAAAATTCATACCAGTAATTTTGCTTCTAGAATTCTATCCTATGGAAATGATTATAAATGAGGAGAAAAATTCATGCTCAATGATATTATTCACAACCATATTCCTAATGGTTAAAATTGTATAAAATATTAACGTTGGACAGCATAGAAATGATTGAATAGGATCCACAAAGAACTCAAATGTACCGAAAGGAAAAAAAGCAAACAGCCCCATTAAAAAGCGGGCAAAAGACATTAATAGACACTTCTCAAAAGAAGATATATGGGGAGCCAACAGACACATGAAAGAGTGCTCAGCCTCATTCATCATCAGAGAAATGCAAATTAAAACCACACTGAGATACCACTAACCCCAGTAAGAATGGCCATCATTAATAAAACAAACAACAGATGCTGGTGAGGATACAGAGAAAAAGGAATGCTTCTACACTGCTGGTGGGAATGCAAACTAGTGCAACCTCTTCGGAAAATAGTGTGGCAATTTCCAAAATAACTAGAAATTGACCTTCCATATGACCCAGCAATCTGCCTACTAGGAATATACCCAGAGGAACTCAAACCGTTCTATAAAAAAGATACCTGCACACACGTGTTTATTGTAGCACTGTTCACAATATCAAAAACATGGAACCAACTGTGTTGCCCATCAAAACTGGACTAGATAAAAAAATGTGGTACATATACACAATGGAATATTACACAACCAAAAAGGACAAACATATGGATTCAGCAGCAACATGCATGGATTTAGAGTCTATTATACTGAGTGATCTATCACAGAAACAAAGAACAGAGTACTACATGTTCTCACTCATAAGCAGACCCTGAACATTTACCATAATACAATAAGAAAGGGATTGGCAGTGGCGGGATATTGCTGGGGTGGGGGTGGGGGAGTGCACAACATCAATAAGGGTACCTGACCTCAAACCAGGCAAAGTGGGAACCAAAGGGAGGCTCAAACTACCTGTACGAAGACCACTTGTATACCTAATCCTGAATTGTACCCCACATCTTTAAAAGAAAAAAAAAAAGACAAATGATTGAATAAACAACAGTACTTTGAAATGAAGGGAAATTACTTTTGGGATTAGTGAAGAAAGCAGAATTCAAAACAGAACACAATAAGGTATCAATGTTTGAAATATATATTCATAGATAATAATGAAATGGATAGAACAAGATGTTAACAAGAATTACCATGAGGTGTTAGAATTATGGGTGATTTAAATTTTCTTCATAGATTTTTTCTTTTCTATTATGAGTATGTTCAATATATTTTAAAAATAAATATGGGGACTCACTATGTTGTTTAGTATGGCCTCAAACTCCTGGGCTCAAGCAATCCTTTCACCTCAGCTTCCTGAATACCTGGGATTATAGGCATGTGTCATCACATCTAGCAAATATAGTTTTAAAACTAATTCTACTATGTAGTATTATTTTCTGATGATAAAAGCAAAGCATGTTTATCATAGAATACTTGGAAAATGTAGAAAGTGATAAAAAAGACCTATAATCTCAGAGACTGTTTTCCATGGCCCCGCTTTCTTATTCATTTACGAAATATTTATTGAATACTTACTATGTGCCAGGCAGTTGCTAGCAGCAGGTACTGAAATGTGAACAAGACATATCACTACCCTCAAGGTGCTTACAATCTATTATGGGAGATAGACAAGTAAATAGACTATTACAACACAGAATAATAGTCTCTTATGACAGTATTATGGTAGCACTCAGAAGAGACATATAGATAAGCTATGGGGTCAGTCAGTGATACCCTGAATAAGTAATGTGCAAGCTAAAACCAGGAGGATAAATATTATCTAGCCAGCTGAAGGGGGCTGGGGTAGAGGAGATAGAAGATTGTTGAGGAATCATCCCAGTCATGGAAAACAGCAGGGGCATGTTTGAGGGACTGAAAGAAGTGGAGTGTGGTTCAAACATAGAATGTGGGGATAGGACTGATAGAGAGGAAACTTTAGAGTTGAGAATTATGAGATAAGCCTGGAGGGATGAGTTTATAGACAGATGATGAAAAGGCTTATAAACCATGTTTAGGAGTTCAGACTATGCTCAGGAAAACTGAAGAGCCATGAACAAACTTGAGTTTTTCACCATTCTAGTTGCAATATGGAGAATGGAGTGGAAGGAGTACAATATTGGAGGTAGGGAGCCCAGTTAATAGGTTATTGCAGTAATACAGGTGACACATGATTTAGAGGTCATGATAATTAGAATAGAGAAAACGCACAGCTTCCAGAGATATTTAGGAATTATAATCAACATACCTTGGTGATTAGTCAGATGTAGGTGGGGGAGAAGGATAGAGAGCAAAACAGGAAATGCGCCTTTTTTGGGAGAGTGGTCAAGTTGAAAGGCACTTGTTTACTTGGGTCTGGAGCTCAGGAAAGAATTATGGACTGGAGACACATATTCAGTAGTTATCAGCATATGTCTGGTCTTTAGCCAAGGCATGGATAGATTTAATTAAAAAAAAAATAAGTAGGGTGATGGCCAGAAGAAAACCTAGCAAAGTTTGGGAAGACACTGTTTTAAGGAGACTTTTGGTAGTAGAGAGAAGGAGAGTGTACATCTTTGTACACATTTGTCTCACATTTGAGAGAAATGTGAAAGAAGGTTTTTTATTGCTTTAATTTTTAAATTTAAATACAGCATCAACTTTTGCTTGGTGTACAGTTCTGTGAGTTTTTACACATGCATGGAAGCTTGTAACCATTATTACAGATAGAATGCAGAACCTTCCCTCACTCTTACCCCTGGCAACCACTGATGTATTTTTGCTCCCTGTATTTCTGCCTTTCCCAAAATGTCACACAAATGGAATAATATAGTATGTGGTCTCTTAAAACTATATTTTTCATTTAGCATAATGCATTGGTGGTTCATCTATGTTACTGCAAATATGAATAGTTTATTATTTTTTATTGTTGAATAGTATAGTTTGTTTACCCATTCACCCATTGAAGGACATTTGTATTGTTTTCCAATTTGAGGTTATTACAAATAAAAGTGCACATTCATATACAAATTTTTGTGTGAACACGTTTTCATTTCTCTAGAGGAAATATTCACTAGTGATGTTACTGGGTCATATGGTAAGTATTTAACTTTATAAGAAACTGCCACACTATCTGGATGTGGTGGCTCACATCTGTAATCCTAGCACTTTGGGAGGCTGAGGCAGGAGGACTGCTTGAGCCCAGGAATTTGAGACCAGCTTGGGCAACATAGCAAGATCCTGTCTCTACAAAAAACTAAAAAAAACAACAACAACAAAAAAAAAACTGAGCCAGGCATGTTGGTGCATGCCTGTGGTCCCAGCTGTTTAGGAGGCAGAGGTAGGAGGATCTTGAGCCAGAAGTTTGAGGATGCAGTGAGCCATAATAATGCCACTGCACTCCAGCCTGGGTAGCAGAGCAAGACTTTGTCTCAAAAAAAAAAAAAAAAAAAAAAAAGAGAGAGAGAGAAAAGAATAAATAAATAAATGGAAAAGAAAAGCTGCCAAACTGATTTTCAGAGTGGCTTTACTATTTTACATTTCTAATAGAAATGTGTGAGAATTTTGATTTTTCCTCATTCTTGTCAGTGCTTGGTATCGCCACAATATATTTTTTATTTTACTCATTCTAGTATGGGTAGAATGGAATCTTACAGTTTTAATTTGAAATTTTTTAATGGCTAGTATGTAGAGTACCTTTTCTTGTGCTTATTTGCCACCTGTATATCTTCTTTGATGAGTTATGCATTCAAACTCTTTGCTTATTTAAAAAAAA
The DNA here is from genome assembly GCF_000164805.1 of Carlito syrichta. NCBI lineage: Eukaryota > Metazoa > Chordata > Mammalia > Primates > Tarsiidae > Carlito > Carlito syrichta. Next base: position 192,025 of record NW_007252220.1, on the reverse strand, counting down.
AATTTTATCATAAAGATGTGGGGTACAATTCAAGGTTAGGTATAAAAATGTTGATTATGCAGGTACCCTTGTTGATGAGGTATGCCCCTCCTTTCCCTAGCAGTTTCCCTCAATTGCCAATCCCACCCCACTCCCCTGACAGTTTCCCACCACTGCCAATCCCTTTCTTATAGTATTATAATTGTTCAAGGTCCACTTATGAGTGAAAACATAAAGTACTCTGTTCTTTGTTTCTGTGATAGATCACTGAGTATGATCGACTCTAAATATATCCAAATTGCTGCGAAGTCTATATGTTTATCTTTCTTTATGGCTGCATAATATTCCATTGTGTATATGTACCACATTTTTTTTACCCAGTTCAGCTTCGATGGGCAACATGGATGGTTCCATATTTTTGCTATTGTGAATAGACTTTGCTTATTTTTTTCACATTGATTTTTTAATTCTATTTATGAGTTTTTAGAGCATTTTAAATATTATGTATATAAGTCCTTTATCAGATATATGTTCTGCAAATATTTTCTCCAAGTCAGTGGCTTGTTTTTTATTCTCCTAACCATGTTCTTCATAGATCAAATGCTTTCAATTTTGTTGAATGCCAATTTGTAATTTTTTCTTTTATGAATCTTATGTTTGACATCATAGCTAAGAACTCTTTGCCTAACATGAAGATTTTCTCCTATGTTTTTAAAAAAGAGTTTGATAGTTTTACATTTAAAATTTATATCTATGATCCATTTTGAGTTAATTTTTGTATATACTGTGAAGTCTGCATGGTGTGAGGATGTCCTGTTATTCTAAAACTATATACTGAAAAGACTGTATTTTATCCATTTAATTGCCATTACACCTTTGTGTAAAAATCAGTTGACCATCTTTATGTGGGCATACTTCTGAATTTTATTTGCTGTATTTTATTTTTTTAATTTTGTGCCACTGGTTTATGGGTTCACCCTTCTGCCAATATCATACTGTCTTGACTACTATAGCTTTATTAACTTAAAACTGGATAGTTTGAGTACTCTGACTTTGTTTTACTTTTTCAGAATTGCTTTGGCTATTATAGTTTCTTTACTTTTCCATATAAATTTTAGAATCAGCTTGTCTCTATCTGCAAAAAAACCTGTAGAAATTTTAATTAAGATTGCATTAAACTGTGTATAAATTTGGAGGGAATTGATATCTCAACTATATTGAGGCTTCTGGCCCATGAACATGGTATGTCTCTTCATTTATTTAGGTCTTCTTAGGTCTCTTACATCAGTGTTTTGTAGGTTTCAGCACACAGATCCTGTGTATGATTTGTTAGATTTATACCTAGCTATTTAATTTTTTGGATTTATTATAAATTGTATTGTTTTTAAATTTTGGATTTCCAGATGTGCATTGATGGTGTACATAAACACAGTAGATCCTTGTCTGTTGATTTTACATGCTGTGAATTTGCTAAACTCACTTATAGTTCTAGGAATTTTTGTAGGTTCTTTGGACTATCTATATATACAATCATGTCATCTAAAATAGGGATTGTTTTATTTCATCTTTTCCAATTGCAATGCTTTTATTTTTTTTCTAGACTGATTGCATATGTTAGGACTTTCATTATAATATTAGACAGGAGTGATATGATGATATGAAAGAATGTATAAAGTTGTAGTTAATGAAAAAAGCACTACCAATAAGTAGCTAAGTAGTGAAGACTTATCAGATCAGTTGAAGCTGAAGACCACAAATCTGTAATCTCATTTGTATTGTTTGTAATGAGTTGTAATCAGTATTTGTAATCAATTTTGTTGTTTTTGTAGTAGTCATCGGCAGCCTGGGTACGGAAATGAAGAAGGCAGGCCATTGAATTGAATCTGGAATTTGGGTTTTTTGCTGGCTAGAACAATGGAGTTAGTGAGATAAGAATATTGGCAAAAGAGAGGTTGAAGTGTCTAGGCTGGACAGACAAAGGGTTAACCCATGTAAACACTTAGTTTTTACTTATGTTTTTGTATATTTCTTTTCACTGTTTTTCTATATATTTAATTTTTTAAAATTAAAAATGTAATCTTATAATATTTTCAAGGTTCATCCATGTTGTAATATGTACCTTTTTGTTGCCAAATAGTATTCCATTGTATGGGTATATCACATTTTATTTATCTATTAATCAGTAGATGGACATTTGTATTTCCACTTTTGGCTATTATGAATAATACTATGAATGTTCAAGGACAAGTTTTGGTGTGGACATATGATTCCATTGTTCTTGGTTATATATCTAGGACTAGAATTGCTGGGTCATATGGTAATTCAATGCTTAACATTTTGAGGAATTGCCAAACTATTTTCCAAAGTACACCTTTCACATTCTCACCAGCAATATATGAGGGTTCTGATTTCTCCATATCCTTGATAACACTTATTATCTTTCTTTTGGATTTTAACCACCCTAATGGATGTTAAGTAGTATCTCATTGTGGCTTTGATTTGTATTTTTCTAATGACTAATGATGTTGAGCATCTTTTCATGTGGTTATTGATCATTTGTATATTTTCTTTAAATAAATATCTACTCAGACCTTCGTCCATTTAAAAAACTGAGCTTTAAAAAAAATATTGAATTGTAAGAGTTTCTTTTAATTCTGCATTCTAGTATCTTATTAGATATTTGATTTGCAAATATTTTCTCCCAAAAGACCATGTATAATTCAATTTATATGAAATTTCTAGAATAGGCAAATCTATAGAGCCAGAAAGTAGATTGGTGATTACCTAGGAGTGGGAGTGGGAAAAATGGGTAGTGACTGCTAATATATATGGGGCTTCTTTTTGTGGGTAATGAAAATGTTCTGGCCCAGGCTGGTTGTCAAACCCATGAGCTCAGGCAATCCACTTGCCTCGGCCTCTCAATGTGCTGGGATTCCAGGCTGAGCCACTGAGTCTGGCCTGTGTCCTTAATCTTTCTAAAATAAAAAATTCCATCATGTTATTCCTTAATCTAAACCCTTTAAGGAAAAAAAGGAAATGTTCTGTAATTAATTATAGTGATGGTTGCACAATTCTGTGAATATAATAAAACCCAATGGATTGTACAATTTAAATAGTCCAAGTATATGGTATGTAACTTTTATCTCAATAAGGCTGATAAATGTACTGTTAAATTTAAAATGCACTCATACAGCTTTATCACATAACCATATTAATTATTCTTCAAAATAGTTATTTTTAATGGTTGCACAATATTTAATCATAATGGTGCAACAATTTATTTCACCATTCCTCTATTACTAAATATTTAGTTTTGTTTCAAATTTTCTGCTCATAATAAATTAATGATAAATAGTTGTATAGATTGTTGTTTATCTCACTAAAATACACTCTTAAAATGGAGTAGTTACCAGATAAAATTGCATGATTATTTTAAGATTTTTATACATGTTTCCAAATTGCACTCAAAAAATGATCTATGAATTTAAACTTAATTAGCAGTGTACAAGAACACCCATTTTTACAGGTCCTTGCCAACAATAGGTACTATAATTTATAAAAATACAAAACCTGGCTGTTTTAATAGACAGAATAATATTTTAGGTTATTTTAATTTGTATTTCTTTACAGTGAAGTTGAACAACTTTTATATTTATTTTTCATTTTAATTTTTATTTTGTTGACTGTTTGCATCCGTTGTCCTTTTTCTAATTGTTGTGTTTTTCTTTTGCTTAAAGAGCTTTGTAAATTAAGGGTATTAAACTTTGTATGTTGTATATTTTGCAAATAGTTTTTCCAAGTTTGTCTTTTTTATTTCGAAGAAAATATCATCTAGAATCAGTGCATTTTGGAGGGGGCAAACCTTATGACAATATATATAAAAATTTGAGACAAAATGGAAAAAGTTAGCATTTTAAAACTATAAGTTGTAAACACATGAGTATTCCCTTTATTCTTCATCCTTTTTAATGTAAAAAATTTCAAAGGAAAATATGTACAAAATATCTAATAATTTGGACATACATAATTCATTCATCCATTCTCCTTTTAATAGATATTCTTGTTGTTTTCAGTTTGGAGCTTTTACAAATATCACTGTAGGAATTATCTACATACATTTCTAAAAATCTTCATATGTTGAAAGTTTTAAAATGCTTCTCCCACACTTCCCTCTTGTGATCTCAAGCACTTTTCGATATTATAAGAACATGACTTTGTTCCCACAAAATTAATCAACGTATTAGTCTATTTGGACAGAGGGTCCTAGGAAAGGCATTGCTTAAAGGCAATTTTGCTTATCTAGGGAAGGATGACAAAAATGTACTTCATGGTTCAAAATTTACTTAAGATGATCTGAAAAAAAGTTACATGGTCATACAAATTTGGGAAATAACTTATTCCACTTTTGAGGATTCACAAAGTTCCTCAGTATATTGAAAGCCCTGACAAGTACTTCACTAAAGACAAGGTTCCATAATATGCACAAAAGAAGGGATCCAACAGTCGAATAAGTTTAGGGGGCTGTTACAACCTCCTTTTGGTGAGTCACAACACTCAGTAGCATAGTAAAAGTCTTGTAAAATTCCTACACTAAAGACAACTCTCAAATTTTTTTTTTTACAGAGGATTGCACAGATTTACTCACTAGAGAATTTTTTCCCCTTTAACATCTGTTAACATGCCAAAGTACTAGTGTTTCACAGAATACCCTTAGCAGAATGCTAAAATAAGAAAATTAGAGAGATGAACACCATGGATAACTGAAATCTAGATATTACTATCATACAAATTGTCTTACCTAAATATCAAACATTTCATCAGGGCGTTGGATAAGAAAACAGACTAAATTCTTTTAAAAGACTTTAAAAATCTTTGATTATTGGCTGGGTTCAGTGGCTCAGTCTTTAATCCCAGCACTTTGGGAGGCTGAGGCGAGTGGATTGCCTGAGTCCATGGGCTTGAGACCAACCCAGGCAAATTGGCCAGGCTTTGTCTCTACAATAAAAAATCAAAAATTAGCTGGGCATGGTAGTGTGCGCCTGTAGTTTTGGCTACTTGGAAGGCTGAGGTGGAAGGATCGCTGGAGCCCAGCAGATTGACGTTGGAGTGACCATGAGAGTGCCACTGAACTCCAGCCTGGGTGACAGAGTGAAACTCTTACTCAAAAAAAACACACAAAACTTTGATTATAAGTAAAAGATGCACAGTAAATAGCCCAAGTCAGGTTTTTAAATGTAGTACCATAGTGGAAATAGCATGCTTTAACCAGTGGCAGACAGCTTTATACCTTTGGCCTGGGTTATAATTCTAGGTTAGCCACTTACTAACTATGCAACCTTGGATAAACCATTTAACTTCTCTGCACTTCAGTTTTCTCATAAGTAAAATGAGAATAATAACATTCACCTCACAGAGTTGATGTGGGGATTAAATAAGATCACATATATAAAGTACATAGCAACATGTCTGGTATATACAAGGTATTACATAGTATCCACACTTGTACACAGCAGAAATTCTGTAAGGGAAAAAAATGGAAGACCCGAGAACCCATGAACAGATTGATAGGCTTCTAAATAACTGCTAGCTTTTTCATGGGAACAGAATTGGAAGCTATCAGATCAGAGCTTTGAGCTCCATGGTACTTCTATTACTAAAGTTCCCCTTTTAATACTGAATTACACTGGGTTCATTTACCTGTGAGTGTGTTTAGCTTTTCACTAGGCCAAAGGTATAAAGCTATCTGCCACTAGTTAACAAGTTAAGAGCATTTTAGAAGGGTTGGTGTGTAGGGAGGGTGATTTTTGCTTGTTAGTAAGAGTAGGTTATTAACTGACATAATGGATCATGAAAGAAAACCAAAAAACCAACAACCCTATTTGTAATCTATACTATTTCAGAGACCTAGAATGCACCGGGACAAGGTTTATAATTCACAGTATAATTCAAATAACCTGAATGGGATATTTGGCTGTTTCTGGATCCCCTGGGGTCTTTTAGCCCAAGTGATGTAGGCATAAGTTTGCAGGAAATAAGGGCATCTTTTTCAGTACACTGCACAGGGAAATTATATATGGAACTTCTGCTTATGTGCACAATATACGAGTGAAGAATTTAACATGTTGTTCACCAGGATGAGAACTTATTCCTTTGCTAGTTCTGCTCCCACAGCTGCTTCTTAGCAGTCTGGGTGGCACTCTTATGTATCTCCCTAAGAATACTGACCTGTCTTAGAGATGCAGGAAATGTGAAAACTGCTATGTTTCCGTTTCCACAGCAAGAGATGATGAGCCTTCTGGGTAACCTGCAAGGTTGAAAAGTGAAGATAATCAAATTCCCTTGGGCCTTATATGGGTGGGTATTCATTCACTGGCATTTTTTCTCCATCTGATCTCTGGAGGCAGCAGACATGAGCAGACCTCTAAAGACTGTTGTGTTACACAGAAACATTTGTAACCAGTCCGGACATTAACATTCTAAGAGTAATCAGTCTGATATGACTATGAACTAAGATTATTTTATCAGCATTATCTGATTTGTAATATTAGCTGGTGGTTGACTTAAATAACAGTGATGATAGCTCAGCATTATCTGACTTTAATAGGATGTTTTGGGTCTTACTACTTACAAAATTACCCTGTCTTGCTGTTATTCCACTGGACATAATTGAGATAGCTATGATTGTTGGGAGCCAAATCTATAGCTACATGGCTGAGGCCTGTAAAGGCCCATCTGGAAGATCGCCTCTGACATAGGATATCAGTTATACCTATAATATTGGCATGTGATTAGTGACCAGTGTGCATACATGGCAGTAAAACTTATAAGTAAATCTCTATACACCTGATGGAAAGTTGCACAGCAGAATTATTTTATATGACCTTGTCCCTTCTAAGTTTTACTTCTTTCTAGATATTTTTTAACTTCTATTTCCTGGTAGACTGGTTAGTCAGCTCTTGTTCCCGAAAGCAGTTTCCCCTAGGGCTAAGATTAGAAACTAAATTACCATAATAGTTTTGTCGCCCTGCCCCTAGCCAGGCAGAACGTTTTCTTTTGTTTCGTTAATTACCGAAACTCTGTCTGCTTCAGCCCATGGCCACCGTCATGGCGGCCATGCATTTCCTTGTTCAAGAGTGTGACAGCTACTATTTGATTTTTAGAGTAGACTTGTTAGGATAAAATATATACATATACACTCATAGTTGCATAAATTTATGCTTGCTGTTTTGTTTCCTTTTGCTACATTATTCAAATATAATAGTTACTATACGATTTATAAAAGAATTAATGATGAGGTATTAGCTTAATAAGATATAGCATAGTATTAAAGTCCAATCACTAGATCATATAAGAATTAAAGTTTAGACATATGAAACTCATATGAATTATAGTAAAGTTTGGTAGTTTAAGAATAAGTTTTAACTGAATTATAAGGCATTATGTTAAATCATAATAGGTTAATAGTATAACTAACAGGTAAGTCATTTAAGTAAACTTATAGATTATAGTATAGTGTTAAGTTGAAAATATTAATTGTTAAAAAATATTAGGAGTCAATGAACTTGGATTGAACCTAGAGTTAACTTAGAAAGTTTTTTGTATTAATCAGGGTTTAGAACAAAGAGTATAATATGAATGATTTATTGAACATTATGGAAAACACTTTGAACAATCTGTATTGAAATTGTGCACCTGTGACCTTAATGTGGGTTTTATGAAGCACGACAGGCATCATGGAGTTCGAATTGTCTGCTTGGAGCTTGTGGGTCTCGTGGTGGTCTTGTGATGCATAGTTTGTAAAGTGCGATATGCATGGAATCTGTATGCCCCCAGCAAGTGATTAGCACACTGCTGGAGGGTATAGAAAATGGTATATAAGTTAGAAGGAGTCCGAATAAAATTTGGCTTCAGTCCTGATCAGACTGTTCCCAGAAGAACTGCCTCCGAGTGGTCTCTTCTCTCCATCCAGATTCTCCGGTGCGGGTTCTAACCCACCCTCGGTCGGAGCGGGTCTCCGACATATGATAGTACTTTAGGTGTTCATGTGTTTCTAAAAAGGAATGAGGTATCTAGAAAATAAAAGGCATTGGGACTAACAAGCAACATATTTATGGTACAAATGTTTTTGTTTTTGACCTCCAGCCTTTTGGGAGAGCAAAGTACACTTTGAATCAGCTTGCTCAATGTAAAGGTAATCACTTTCTTCATACTCACAGCATAATAATGTACTTGGCACTTTGAAATTTTAAAAAATTGACAGAGGTCATCCTCTACAGTTTCTAAGTACACTTTCTTTTATGTACTATTCAAAGTACTCCCATAAGTGTGATCTCTAGATTCCCAAAGACAGAGACTTGACAGCCAGAGTGGGTTTTCCTTGCCACAGAGTTAACCAGGCAGATTTCAGACAAAAGGCTGGTTTTTTTCCCCCAGGAAAAGTAGAAAAGTAAAAGTGGCTCTGAGAATGTCTGTCTTTGGAATCACGGCCCCATGGTGGGCACAACATTCTTACTTGTCTGGAATCCCAGTCATAGGTTCTTCTTCCCCTTATGTTTGAACAGAAAGCAGCTTTATTTGCCCAGGTCTGCAGTGAGGGATATACAGAAAATAACTCATGTTTATCAAACAAAGAGAAAAAGAGGTGGCAAGTGCTTAAACACACATCTCATCCCACTTATCAAACATTTAAAAACATTTTTTTATTTTAAAATTGTGGGGTACAATTCAGGGTTAGGTATACAAATATTTACTGTGCAGGTACCCTTCCCCAGGCAGATTCCGACTACTGCCAATCGCACCTCCCCACCCCCCCGCAGTTTCCCGCTGCTGTCGATCCTTTTCTTATATTACTACTATAGTTGTTCAAGGTCCGCTTATGAGTGACAACATGTGATGCTCAGTTCTTTGTTTCTGTGAAAGATCACTCAGTATTATAGACTCTAAGTCTATCCAGGTTGCTGCGAAGTTCATGATTTTGTTCTTCTTTATGGCTGTGTAGCATTCCATTGTGCACATGTACCACATTTTAAAAATACAGTCCTTTTTTGATGGGCAGCATGGTTGGTTCCATGTTTTTGTTATTGTGAACAATGCTGCGATAAACATATGTGTGCAGGAATCTGTTTTATAGAGTCATTTGAGTTCTTCTGGGTATATTCCCAGTAGGGGGATTGCGGGGTCATATGGAAGGTCGATTTTTAGAACTCTTAGGAATTGCCACACTGTTTTCCACAGAAGCTGTACTAGTCCTATCCAATATTTCTACCAAAAGGCAGGTGATATCCAGGAGTGAAAGACATTTCTGGAAGTGCAATAAATTTCTTTGCCTTGCTGTTCCAGAGAAGTAATGCTAATTCTTTTGATGTTCACTCCTTGCTGATGGTTGGCTATTTCAGAATTCACTCCTTGCTGATGGTTGGCTATTTCAGAATTTTGTAGGTATTTTCATAATTTCCACTTTGGGGATTCACATAGTCGCTCACCATATTAAAAGTCCTGATAAGTATGCACTAAAAACAAAGTTCTGTGATATGCACAAAAGAAAGGATCTAAAAGTCAAATTAAGTTTAGGGGCTGCTATAACCTCCTTTTGGTGAGTCACAAAAAGGAGTATTAGAGTCTATAATACTGTAGTCACAGTATTGATTACAGTAGTATTCAATAGATAGCTACTTGAACCAAGAATGAAGTCATTTTTTTGTGTGTGCTGGCTAAGCTCTAGTTCTCTTCCAGTCTTGTCCTAGATTTCCTCATTTCTTTTAAAATTCTAGGTTCCTACATATACTCTTGATACTATGTGAAGTGACTATGGCTGTATATGTATACTTCTTTCTAGTCATTGATTCTCAGAGATTGGGAAGAGCAGGGAAAAAGACACAATGGCATCTAGAAGAACTTAGGTTGAGTCAGAACCACTTTATGACCTTATATAAGTCATATTACTTCATCAGCCTCAGTTTTTTCATGTGTAATGGGGCAATGCTCTCTCACTTACAATATTTTTTGGATACTCTCCCCTGAACTATGAGTGTTGTCTAATGTTCTATCCTTGACCCTCTGACTTTTTCTTTCCCCATTTATTTCCGTGTCCGCATGGATGCACATCAACACTGCCTAGGTGATTCCTACTTTTACATTTTATCTCTTTTCCTTAGTTTTATTCTCTCCTTGATTATGTCCTCTACCTCCACAAATTTAACTCACATCTCCATACAAATGACTCCCAGATGTCTCTAGTCAGTGGGACTATTTCCAGTTATTTATTATTGATAGAGATGTATTGATTTATTTATAGAGACTGGGTCTCACTCTGTCACCCAGACTGGAGTGCAGTGGCCTGATCATAGCTCACTGTAGGCTCGAACTTCTGAGCTCAAGCAATCCTCCCACCTCAGCCTACACAGTAGCTGGGACTACAGGTGCGCATCATCATGCTCAGTTAATATTTTAAAATTTTTCATAGAGACAGGGTCTTGTTATGTTGCCTCAGCTAGTCCTGAACTCTCGGCCTCAAGCGATCCTTCCACCTTGGCCTTTTAAAGTGCTGGCCTTATAGGCATGAGCCACCACACCTGGCCATTTTCAATTATTTAAAATGTTTCTTACTTTGATTTTGCCTCTCCATTCTTTGTGTTACCAGCATTCATGAAGCCACTGTGATACATACCTGGCTTTCTGTCACTCTTTCCAGTGCTTTTCTCTCCAAATTCCAATTCACTCTGCATAGCAATACCTGAGTAATCTTTCTTTTTAATTAAAAAAAAAAATCAATAGCCTTAAGAGTACTAGTGGTTTTTGGTCACGTGGACAAACTGTATAGTGGTGATGTCTGGGCTTTAAGTGTACCCATTACCCGAATAGTGTACATTGTATTCAATAAGTAATTTTTCATCTTTCATCCCCCTCTCACCCTCACTCCTGAGTTTCCAATGTCCACTCTATATGTCTATGTGGACCCATAGCTTAGTTCCATCTTATAGGTGAGAATATGCGGTATTTTGTTTTCCATTCCTTAGTTACTTCATTTAGGAAATAATGGCTTCCAATTCCATTCAACTTGCTGCAAAAGGCATTATTTTGTTCTTTTTTTATAGCTGAATAGTATTCTGGCACACACATATACGTATATACATACATATCACATTTTTTATTCACTCACCAATTAATCAATCAACCATATTGATTCCACATCTTTGCCATTGTGAATTGTGCTAAAATAAACATACAAGTGCAGGTGTCTTCTTTGCATAATGACTTCTTTTCCTTTGAGTAGATTACTAGATTGAATGGTAGATCTACTTTTAGTTCTTTAAGAAATCTCCATACTGTTTTCCATAGGGGTTATACTAAAATACATTCCCACCAACAGTGTATAAGGGCTCCTTTTTCACCGTACCAACATCTATTGTCTTAACTTTTTAATAATGTCCATTCTGATTGGGGTAAGGTGGTATTTCATTGTGGTTTTAATTTGCATTTCTCTGATTAGTGGCATTGAACATTTTTTCATATATTTGGTGGCCATTTGTATATCTTCTGGATATTAGACCTTTGTCAGATGTATGGTTTGTGAAAATCTTCTCCCATTCTGTAAGTTGCCTATTTGCTCTGTTGATTATTCCTTTTACTGTGCAGACGCTTTTTAGTTTAATTAAGTTCCTCTTGCTTATTTTTGTTTTGGTTGCATTTGCTTTTGGGGTTTTAGCCATAAATTCTTTGTGTAGGTCAATGTCTAGAAGAATTTTTCCTAGGTTTTCTTCTAAGATTTTTATGGTTTCAGGTCTGACATTTAAGTCTTTAATCCATTTTGAGTTAATTTTTGTATATGGGGAGAGATAGGGATCAAGCTTCATTCTTTTGCTGGTAGCTATCCAAATTTCCCAGTACCATTTGTTGACTAGGGTGCCCTTTCCCCAGTGCATGTTTTTGTCTGCTTTGTCAAAGTTCAGTTGGTTGTAGGTGTTTGGGTTTATTTCTGGACTCTCTATTCTGTTCCATTGGTCTATGTGTCTGTTCTTGTACCAGTACCATGCTATTCTGGTTACTATAGCCTTTTAATATAAATTGAAGTCAGGTAATGTAATGCCTCTGCATTTGTTCTTTTTGCTTAGGATTGCTTTGGCTATCTGGGATCTTTTTTGGTTTCATATGAATTTCAGGATTTTTTTTTCTAATTCTGGGAAAAACGATGTTGGTAATTTGATAGGGATTGTGTTGAATCTGTAGGTTGCTTTGGGTAGTATGGTCATTTTAACAATATTAATTCTTCCAAGCCATGAGCATGGGGTGGTGTATGACTTTCCATTTGCTTGTGTTATCTACTATTTCTTTCTTATTACTTGAGTGATGTATTGAACATTTATCTTTCATTATATCAGTATATCACTCAAGATCATAAAGTTAGTAGGTATTTTCTATTATATCAAGTCTATAAACCCCTCTACCATTTGGTCATATCTTACCTCTCTGAGACTACAGCCCACAACCCACAATGCCCACCCTATGCTTCAGAATGAATGGCCTCCTCAGTGTTCTTACCAGATTTACATTGTACTTCTTACTTGGAAAACTATTTCCTTCTTCCTAGAATCTATCTTGATGCTACTTATCCTAATAGCATCTAACTTAAGTCTTACCTTTTCTTCAAAACTCTCACCAGTATAACCCATACACTTCCCCCCTTTATTGATATACTCACTGTTTAAGAAGCACTAACAATCACATACTTACCATGTATATTATATAGTCCTTAACAAAGAGCTAAGTCTATATTAAGTATGTAATTACTAGCATTACTTTTATGGCATTGGGTGTACCAAGTCTTGTGTTAGACTCATGTACTTTTCTTATCTTTCCTTGCTATTGCAAATTTTCTGAGGGCAGAGGCCACCTTTAATTTATCTTTATATTTCTCCACAGTACCTTGTTTGAATTTTACCCTCAGGAAATGCTTTCTGAATTGAACTGATTGGTTACAGACTTGCGTTATTTTAGGAACACATATCAATTTAGAGCTTAGGGTTTGACAATGTAGGTAAAGCAATGAAATGATATTATTGCATGAGCTAAGTTTTTTCAGGAGCTAAGTATATGAATATTTCCTTCTTATTTAGAAACATGAGGAAAAAGTCATTTGGAAAATGCCTAGCTACTCAAAGGAGTAGCTCCTCCCTAGCCCAGTATATTGTGTTTTATGCTTTCAGGAATGAGACCTAGCATTCCTACTCTCAAGCAAAGGCAAATGACAAGTGTGCAAACAGCTTGTTTATAGGCTTATTGCCAAAATACTATGTAGAGGTAAGAAGAAGGAACACCTGGATGTATATAGAGAAAATACTTGAAGAAAGAAATTTGGTTCCAACATGTGGAAGGTATATTAATAATGTAAAATTTATAGTGGCCACTCATTTATAACAGCATTCCTTTTGAAAAAGGAAAGAAGTCATTTGGTGTCATATATCAGGCTTGGTTACTCACCTTGATATATTAGTATCAGATAGTATCATAAAATATCACATCTTAGAGCTGAAGATAGCTTAGAGATCATGGAATTGAAACTGAGGTCCAGAGAGGAGAAGGTGCTTTCCAAAAGTTACACATTGAACTTGGCAGGAAATGTTTCCTGTGCCAGAGCTCTACCCATATTTTCCCATTCTTCTATTTCTGGTGGAAGAGGCACAGGAACTGAAATAATTTTCTTTTAAATTGTCCTTAAGAGGTCTATAAACTGAAAAGTAAATAGGAGCAAAGGAGAGATACTGGGTGGTATAGTGGTTAAAGATTTGGACTTTGGAGCCAGGATCTGTCACTTACTAGCTGTGGGACTTTGGGTTTCTCTGAGCTTGAGTTTCCTTATCTATAAAATGGGACTATTTGTCCAGGGATTGTACTGGCACAAATGTAGACAGATAGATCAATGGCACATAATAGAGAATCCAGAAATAAAGCCACATATCTATAACTGATCCTTAACAAAGCCAACAAAAAATAAAAACAGAGAAAGGACACCCTATTCAATAAATGGTGCTGGGAAAATTGGCTAGTCACATGCAGAAGAATGAAGTTGGACCCCTCTCACCATATACAAAAATAAACTCAAGATTAATTAAAGACTTAAATATAAGACCTGAAACTATTAAAATCCTAGAAGAAAACCCAGAAAACACTCTTCTGGACACTGGCCTAGGGAAATAATTTATAATAAAGACTTTAAGAGGATATGTGACATAAAAACTGACAAATGGTATTTAATTAAACTAAAAAGCTTCTGCAAAGTGAAAGAAATAGTCAACAGAATGAGCAGAAAACCCATGGAATGGGGAAAAATTGTAAATTATGCCTCAGACAAATATCTAGAATCCACAAGGAACTCAAACAACTCAACATAAAAAAAAAAACAATCCCATGAAAAAGTGGGCAAAGTATATGAATAGACTCTTTTCAAAAGAAGACACACAAGTAGCCAACAAACATATGAAAAAACACTCAACATCACCAATCATCAGAGAAATACAAATTAAAACCACAATGAGACACCATCTTACACCAGCCAGAATAGCTATTATTAGAAAGTCAAAGAACAACAGATGTTGGTGTAGATGCAGAGAAAAAGGAACACTCAAAAACTGTTAATGGAATTGTAAACTAGTTCAACCGTTATGGAAAACAGTATGGAGATTTCTCAAAGAACTAAAAATTGAACTACCATTTGACCCAGCAATCTCACTACTAGGAATCTACCCAAAGGAAATTAAATAATTATATTAAAAAGATACTTGTATTCAGATGCTCATTGCAATACCTATGCATAATAGCAAAAACATGGAACCAACCTAAATGCCCATCAACAATTGACTGGATAAAGAATATGTGGTATAAATACGCCGTGGAATATTCACAGCAACAAAAATGAATGAAATCATGTCCTTTGCAGCAATATAGAAGGATCTGGAGAATATCTTCCTAAGTGAACTAACTTAGAAACAAAAAACTGAACACCACATGTTCTCACTTACATGTGGGAGCTAAATGGCTACAAAGATGGAAATAATAGATACTGGGAATACTAAAGGGGGGGAAGCAGGGAAGAAGGTTATGGTTCAAAAGTTACCTATTGGCTACAATGTTCACCATCTGGGGAATGGGTTACTTGAAGCCCAATCCCCACCAGTGCACAATATGTTCATGTAAAAAACATGCACTTGTCCACTATGAATTTAAAATGAAGTAAAAATAAATTTTAAAAAAGAAGTTTCATGGCTAGTATTCAGGAATCAGGTGACTTTCTTCCCTTATAACCTGGGTAAATACCCACCTAAGATAGCAACCACATGAGAGAATGTTAAGGAAGATGTTGTCTGGACAATCATAATATATGTAATTACATAGTTAAATTTAGACTTCCCTGTGGGAGGAGTGTAACACAAGGACTGCAGGTCACTTGAAGCTGCTTATTTGAGTCAATGTGAAAATAAACCTTTTGTGCCTTCTTGGTAAGAGTTTCAGAGTAAATTTTTCCAATACATTGTCTGCGTTTCTATTTATTCTACAGTATTTCTTGATGAGAACATCTCTGATTTCAGCTAATATTATTCAGTCAGCAGTGTTGACAAAAGAGTTGCTCCTAGGTGATGTTGGTAAGAAGGCAGAGTAGAGGATCTCAGCCTTTTCCCTCCAGCCCCCTCCAAAAGAGCAACAATTTGGCAGCTATCCATGAACAAAAATATCTCTGAAAGAGCTCAATAGTTAACGTAAAAAGATACAGCCATGCAGTGGAAGAAAAAGCCCCAAAATATTAACACAAAAATGTTGGAAGGACAATTTCATTTCTGCCTGCATCATTACATCCCCTAAGCTGGCACTACTTACTAGGGAGAGGGAATAAATTTAATCAAGGAGGTGAAAGATCTGTATACTGAAAACCATAAAATTATGACAAAAGAAACTGAAAAAGACAAACAAATGGAAAGATATCCCATGTTTATGGACTGGAAGAATCAATATTGTTAAAATATCCATAATACCCAAATTAACTACAGATTCATTACAATCCTATAAAAATTCCAATGCCATTTTTCACAGAAATAGAACAAACGATTATACAATTTGCAAGGAATAAGAAAAGATGCCAAATAGTCAAAGCAATCCTAAAAAAGAAAAACAAATTTGGAGGCATCACACTTCTTGCTTTTAAAGTTATATTATAAAAAGCTATAGTAATCAAGACAGTATAGTACTGGCATTAAAAGAGACACACAGACCAATGGAACAGAGGGGAGAACCCAGAAATAAACTCAAGTATATACAGTCAACTAATATTTGACAAAAATGCCATGAATACACGGTAGGTAAAGGATAGTCTCTTAACAAATGGTGTTGGGACAACTGGATATCCACAAGGAAAATAATAAAATCAGATTGTTTTCTTATACTATACACAAAAATTAACTAAAAAAACCTATATCTGAGACCTGAAACTGTAAGACCCCTAGAAAGAGACATAGAAGAAAAGTTCTTTGACATTGGTCTTGGCAATAATTTTGGATAAGACACCAAAAACACAGGCAAAAAAATGCAAAATTAAACAAGGGGGGCTATATCAAACTAAAAACCTTCTGCAAAGAAAAATAATCAACAGAATAAAAATGCAGAATAAACTGGAGACTTCCAGTTCCAAAATGGTGGCGTAGATGCAAGTAGGTTTAACTCCACTCCCCTCACTAAATAAAACAAACAAAAATATACAGTGCTAAGATTACACCAGCAATATCCCAGAAACCAAATATGAGAATGAATTTGTTCCCAGTGCCACAGAGAAGTAAACAAACTCTGAGTACACAGTAAGAGAACTGGACTCCCATATACAGGACACACTTCCCTTGAATCTGCTTGGCACCAGGCATGTGGAAAATTTCCCCATGACTCATTTATTCTACACTAGAAAAAGTGAGATCAAGGTAGACATCTTAATCTTGAGTTCCCTGGTTGGAGATCTGTCCTTGCTTCAACCCAAGGGAAGCCTTGAGAATGTCTGAAGGAAGAAATATTCCCGAGGACAGCCAGATACAAAGTGGGGAGGCAGGACTACCATACAGCCCTGGAAACTCTGTTCTTTAAGTTAGCTAAAGAAAACACCAAATCAGAGTGGTTGTTCAGCAGCACCACTGTAGGAGATATGGTCCACGGGTCTCCTGTCATGAACTACTGGACAACTTTCCCACAATGCCAGGATAACTTCTCTTGGACTTTCCCTGTATGAGATGGGCAGCACTCCCCTTGTTTACTAGAGCCAAAGCAAACCTGAGCTTAAGGCACCATCTAGTACTAAAACGTAGGCAGCAATCTAGCAGGAAGAAACAATTTCAACAGGTGAATTACAAAGAACCACTAAGCAAACATATCTAATAAAACTCAAAACAAGACAGAAATAAAAGACTAAAATAAATAAATAATCTACCAATACAAACACATGGAAGCACATCCACAAGAAACAACAGCAAACAGGGAACCATGACATGCCCAAATAAACAATGCAAGAAACCAGTGACTGACCCTACAGAGACAGTGATATTTGAGCTCTCTGACCAAGAATTCAAAATGGCAGCTTTATGGAAACTCAGTGATCTCCAAGATAATACAGAAAAACAATTCAGAAATGTATCAGATAAATTTAGTAAAAATTTAAATAATAAAAATACCCTGGAATTTTGGAACTGAGAAATACATTTGCTGAACTGAAAAATTCATTAGATGCTCTCCACAACAGAATGCATCAGGCAAAGGAAAGAATCAAGTGAACTCAAAGACAAGCTATTTGAATATACATGGTCAGGTCAGGTGCAGTGTCTTATGCCTGTAATCCCGGTACTTTGGGAGGCCAAGGCAGGAGAATCTCTTGAGCCTAGGAGTTCAAAACCAGCTTGGGCAATATAGCAAGACTTTGCTTCTATTTTTTTAAATAAATTTTTTTTAAAAAACTAAAATACACAATCAGAAGAGGAAAAAAATAAAAAAAGACTTTCTGTCTCCTGTAGCTGAGCACTGAGCTTGTCTGTCTCCACTGTTTTTCACCTCCTACTGTCCAGAAAACCCAGGTGGCTCTGCTCTGGCATCTGTCTCCCTGTGGGCTGCAGGCATTGGAAGATCCATAGGGAGGATGCTGGGATATCTGGAAGACAGGAGATGTCAGAAATCAAGGACTTACAGATAATAACTTGAGTCTGAAGAATGAAGAACCAGGGCAAGATGGCAATGGAATTGTTCAGAGTGTGTGAGTCTCTGCATGGGTTAATGTGCATAAGGATGAATCTATGTGCATGCATGTGTACAAGTGGGTAAGTGAATGTCTGACTGAAGGGGGGCACAAGAACAAGCACCCAGGGCTCCCCTGAAGAAGTGGCTGCCATCAACCACTGCTCTGAATTGTGCCCTCCTCTCCCCCGCACAGGAATATCCACCATTCTTGGGGCATTGCTTAGGAAGAGATGGCAGAGATCAGCTGCATCTAGGCATCTGGCACCTGGCCTGACACACCACCTGGGGCTACAGGTCGAGCACCAGCAGAGGGGACTGGGGAGAAAGCACGAGGAGATATTTGGAGCTAAGTCCTGCCAGAGAAGATGTAGGCCACTGCCATTTTCTGCGTCCCATAACCAGGGCAGAGATGTGCTTTAGTATGCTCATTACTGAGCAGCCTGCATCCTGAGACTGATGGGCGAGTTCTGCATCCTTCTGGGATCAATCATCCTTGACACAGAGAGGATACCCCAGGTGCATGACACCAGGAGAGACAGTCCCAGGGCAGAATTCCAGATGCCCCACCTCCTACACTGGACCATTTACAAGACAGTGTGTTCAATGGGAGCAGGAGCCTTAGCAACAGACAAGTAGGGGTGAGTTGTGAACTAATCCATTCCCCTTTCCCCAGCAGTCCATGGGACATCTGACTCATGGATAGTAGCCTAATTCACCAGCATGGAGAGGTCTGAACACAGGTAGAGCTACCACAAAAAGTTCCCCTTGACTGCACAAAGAGCAAGGGAGAGATCTGCAGTGGTAAGCCAAAAGTGGTGGTGATTGGGACATGCCAGTAAAAAGGAACCTGACATTCCAGAAATGGCCACAAGGGGTAGTGCAAGACACAAAAAGTTTTTGTTTTTGCTTTTGGCGGTTCTCTCTATATGTATCTTTTTCATGTGTCTGTATTCTGATTTGATTTGTCGCTTTTTCTTTCTCTTTTTTTGTGTATGGGTATAGTTGAGGGTGAGTATATCCTCTTTCTTTCTTTTAGTATATTAATCTGTTTGTTTGCTTGCCTGTTTGTTTTCCTTTTCCTTCTCCATTCTCTTTATTTTCCTTTCTTCTCCCTTCTTTCTTTCTCTTTTCATATACTTTCTCTTATATCATTTTAGTTAGAGATGATATACATATGCTGTCACCACATGGACATACTGTGAGGTGGTGAGAATTGGGTACCGGGGGCCCACACCCCAGTCAGTGAGTACTGTGAACTACAGGTAGCCTCTGAACCTTAGCTCCCCCAATTACACCTTGATCAAATCTCAAAACTGCAAAAAGAGCACAGCCCTCCGCCCCCAGCCCAGCTTCAAAACTGAACAAATCTAGAGGCTCTATCTAGGGAAGAATAGAGATTTGAGCAAACAGAAATGAAAGCTATCTCTCTCTCACTGAGCAATGGATTTAAAGAGGTAAAAAAGGAAAAAATCATCACAAATGATGAAGAATCAATGGAAGAACACAAGTACCCACCAGAACCCTGGAAAGACAGCACCTGAGAAAATAGACTTTGGAACTCAAACAATGAATAGCCCCCAAAATGACTGGTCTCAAACCACAAATCCATCAAGGATTTGTAAAAATGAATTTGGAAAAATGAGGATGAGTAAAAATGAAGAAAGTTAAGAAGAAAGAACAAAAGAGCTGATAACTGAGATGATGGGAATAAAGATCACAGTGAACAAAATAAATAAACTGACAAGCATGGAAAGCAGAATTGACTAAGCAGCAGAAAGAATCTCAGAGCTTGAAGACGAAAATATGGAACTAATCCAAACTGTTATAAACAAAGAAAAGAAGCTAAAAAGATGGAACAAGCCTCTAAGAGATGTGTGATTATTTTAAGAGGTCAAACTTATACCTGATCAGCATACCTGAGGCTGAAAGAGAGGCAAAGAACACCTTGGAACAAACATTCCATAAGGTTATCCAAGAAAACTTCCCTCATCTCATCAGATATGTGACCATCCCAATAAGCAATTCAGATAACCCCGCAAGGCATCAAGTGAGAAGATCAACTCTCAGACACATAGTAATTTGCTTATACAAAGTAGGTATAAAAAATTCCTAAAGGCAGCAAGAGAGAAAGCTCAGACTACCTACCAGGGAAGACCAATTAGAATAGCAGCAGACTTATCTACAGAAACAATACAAGCTAGAAGAGGCTGGAGTCTAATCTTCAAAGTTCTCAAAGATAATCAATTCCAGCCAAAAATTTCCTACCCAGCTAAGCTAAGCTTCATCAGTAATGGAGAATTAAAATCCTTCCCAGACACTCAATCCCTAAGAGATTATGCTGCTTTGAGGCCTGCTCTACAGGAGATGCTTAAGAAGGTAAAAAAAACAACAACAACAACCATGCACTTCCCATCAGGAATATGCAAAAACCAATAAAGAATACAGAGTGACCATAAACTTGAAAACACACACATACATCAACCCAAAAGTTAAAAGAAAACAAACAAAGAAACTCCATAAGAGCCTCATGATCTGGGCTCAGTGGCTCAGTCTGTAATCCCAGCACTTTGGGAGGCCAAGGCAAGAGGATTGCCTGAGCCTGTGGGTTCCAGACCCACCCGGGCAACTTGGTGAGACCTCATCTCTATAATAAACCAAAAATTAGCAAGGCATGGTAGCATGTGCCTGTAGTTCCAGCTACTAGGAAGGCTGAGGTGGAAGGATAGCAGGAACCCAGCAGGTTGAGGCTGTGGTGGCTGGGAGTGTGCCACTGCCCTCCAGCCTGGGTGACAGAGTGAGACTCCAACTCAAAAAAAAAAGAGCCTCATGAAAGGGATAAACTCACATTTTGATAGTCAGCCTGAACGTGAATGGACTAAATGCACCACTGAAAACACAGAATGGAAAACTGGATAAAAAAGCAAGATCCAACAATATGCTGCATCCAGGAAACACATCTCACTACAAAGTACACCCACAGACTAAAAGTTAGAGGATAGAAAACAAACTTTCAGGTGAATAGAAAACAAAAGAAGGCAAGAGTCACAATTTCAATATTAGACAAAACAACTTTCTTGCTATTAAAAATTTTTAAATATATGGAAGGACACTACATAATAATAAAAGGTTCAATCTATCAACAAGAAATATCTATCCTAAATATATATGCACCCAACACAGGAGCACCAGGATTTGTAAAGTAACTACTAAGTAAACTAAAAATGGATATTGACACTAATATTATGATAAATGGGGACGTAAATACCCCACTAACAACCCTAGATAGATCATCAAGGCAAAAAATCAATAAGATTTGGAGTCTTAACTTGACACTTGACCAAATGGACTTAACAGATACCCAAGAACATTCTACCCAACAATCACAGGATATACATTATATATATCACCACATGGAACATACTTCAAGATTTACCTCATCATTGGCCATAAATCAAGCATAAGCAAATTCCGTAAGAATAAAATACTATGATGCACCTTCTCAGACCACAGTGGAATGAAAATAAACATTGCCACCAACAAGATCCATCCAAAACACACACAGACATGGACACTGAATAGCATAATGCTGAACAACTCCTGGGCAGACACAGAAATACAAACAGAAGTTGAAAGATTCTTGGAAACAAATGAAAACAAAGACATATCTTACCAAAATCTCTGGGGTGCCATGAGATCAATACTAACAGGGGAATTTACAACTCTATAAACACACATCGAGAAAATAGAAAGATTATGAGTCAACAACCTAACAAATCACCTAAAGTACCTGGAGAGGCAAGACCACCAAAACCCTAACTTCAGTAGAAGACTCCAGATCACCAAAGTAAAAGTTCAAATATGGGACAGAGAAAACAAAAATATCATAGAAAAAAAATCAATGAAATAAAGATAGTTCTTTGAAAGGATAAACAAGATTTACAGTCCCCTAACCAGATTTACCAAGAATAAGAGAGAAAAAGGTCAAATAAACACAATTAGAAAGGCAAAAGACAAGTCACAAGTGATCCTGAATAAGTATATAAGATTGTCAGAAATTACTATGCACATGTGTATGGAAACAAATTTGAAAACCCAAATGAAAACGGGGATTTTGTGACATCAGATAATCTCTCAAGGTTGAAACAAGAAGAAACTGAGACACTAAATAGACCAATAACAATTCAGGAAATTGACTCCACCATAAGAAAACTACCTACAAAAAAAAGCCCTCAACCAGATGACTCTCCACTGGAATTCTACAAAACATACAAGGAAGAGCTGATATCAATCCTATTGAAAGTATTCTAGACAACCAAGAAAGACAGAACTCTCCCTATTTCATTATATGAAGTTAACATCAGACTGATACCTAAACCTAGCAAAGACACAACAAAGAAAGAGAACTACATGTCAAAATCCCTGAAGAACACAGATGCAAAAATTCTCAACAAGATTCTAGGAAATCAGATCCAACAACAACACATCTAAAAAATTATCCATCATGGCCAAGTAGGCTTTATCCCCAGGATGCAGGGCTGGTTCAAAATCCACAAGACCATAAATGCAATTCAATATATCAACAGATGTAAAAACACGAATAACATGATTATATCATTAGACACATAAAAGACTTTTGACAAAACCCAGCATCCATTCTTGATAAAAACCCTTGAACACCTAGACATAGAGGGTACATATCTCAAAATAGTAAGGACCATCTATGATAAACCCACAGCCAACATATTACGAAATGGACAGCAATTGGAAGCACTTCCCCTAAAAGCTGATACAATAAAAGGCTGCCCACTCTCACCTCTCCTGTTTAAAATAGTGTTGGAAGTCTTAGCTACAGCAATCAGACAAGAGAAGGAAATCAGGGGTATTCAAGTAAAAAAGAAGCTAAGCTATCTTTCTTTGCAGACAATATGATCCTATACCTGAAAAACTCAAGGGAATCTGTCAAAAACCTCCTTGCAATGATGAGTGACTTTGACAAAGGCTCAGGTTATAAAATCAATGTGCAAAAGACAGTCACATTTTTATGCACTAGCAAACAGGCAGAGAACCAAATAAAAAGTACAATCCCATTCACAATAGCCACAAAAAATGAAATGTCTTGGCATCTTCCTAAACAGAGAAGTCAAAGACCTTTACAATGAAAACTACAAAACTCTGCTCAAAGAAATCAAAGAAGACACAAACAAATGGAAAAATATTCCATGCTCATGGATTGGAAGAATCAACATTGTTAAGATGTCCATCCTACCCAAGGCAATCTACAGAATTAATGCAATACCCATTAAATTATCATCATCATTCTTCTCAGATCTGGAAACAATTCAGAAATTCATCTGGAAACAAAAATGTGCATGAATAGTCAAAACAATCCTCAGCAAAGGAAACAAAGCACAAGGTATCACACTTCCAGTTTTTAAACTTTATTATAAAGCTACCATAATCAAAACAGCCTGGTATTGGTACAAGAACAGGCATATAGACCAATGAAGCAGGATAGAGATTCTGGAAGCAAAACATCAATTTCCAGTATGACCTCAGTGGAAAACAGTGTGGTGATTCCTAGAAGAACTACAAATTGACCTACCATATGACCCAGCAATTCCCCTTCTGGGAATATACCTAGATGAACTCAAATTATTCTACAAAGAAGATACCTGCACATGCATGTTTATTGCAGCACAATTAATAACAGCAAAAACATGGAACCAAACGTGCTGCCCACTGAAAGTGGACTGGATAAAAAAATATGGTACATATACACAATGGAATATTATATAGCCATAAAGAAGGACAAAACTATGGAGTTTGCAGCAACTTGGATGGATTTAGAGTCTATCATACTCAGTGATCTACCATGGAAACAAATAACTGAGTACTATAAGTTTTCACTCATAAGTGGACCCTGAAAACCTATCATAATACTACAAAAAAGGGATTGGTAGTAGTGAATATTGCTAGAGGAGGGGGGAATATAACATCATAAGGGTACCCGATCCTAAACTAGGCAAAGTAAGGACCATTGGGAGGTCCAAACTTCACCTGTACATAGACCATTTATGTACCCAATCCTGACTTGTACTCCACATCTTTAAAATAAAAAAGAAATTTAAATAAATAAACAAATAAGAATAAAAAGGAGAAAAATGCCTACAAGATATAGAAAATTACCTCAAAATACCACACTTAAGAATTATTGATGTGCAAGAGGGAGTTGAGCAATGAAAGGGGTAGAAACCTTATTCAAAGAAATAATAACAGAAACATTTACAAAACTTGAGAGAGAAATATCTGTGTATAAGAGGATCATAGAAAAATCAAACAGATTTGGCTCAAATAAGACTATCTGAAGGCATTTAATAAATTCTCAAAAATCAAGGACAAAGAGAGAATCCTAAATACAGCAAGAGAAAAAAAGCAAGGAACATATAAACTAGCTCCAATAAATCTGTTAACAGACTTCTCAGCAGAAACCATACAGGCCAGGAGGGAGTGGAATGCAATTTTCTAATTACTAAAAAACAAATAACAAACAAACAAACAAATAAAAACAGTCTGATGATACAATGCTGAGATAACCTGAAGGCTGTGGCTCTGTGGTGATATGGGAATTGAGGCACAAAAAACTCAAGTCACTTGCTCAAGTCCCATAGCTTATGCGATTCACAGAGGAGATCCAAGATGGTCACCATGGAGCAGTAGATCAGTGCCTCTCTTGCTGAGCAAGACAGAGAGTAGGGACACAACTGACAAAAGAAGGAGACACCCCGAACAGTTTAAAATGGGTGAAGCACCCTACACCTAGCAAAAGTCTCTTTGAACATATAGATACTAGAAAGCATGGTGGATGCTGGAATCCAGGCTTTCCATTCCCTGCTATGAACCAAGCTTGCATAGGCACTGAAGTCCTTCCCTGTGAATAAGAGTTGGTGAGTAATCCTGAGACACTTTGGGTATGCCCCCCTTTCCCAGCCCTGCGTGAGTCATTGGTCCCATGTGGGAGGAGTCCTGGACAGGGCACAGTGGTGGGCAACCAGAGCCCAAGCAGAACAGGAAGAAAAAAAAAAACCCTGTTCAGACAGCCGCTGAGAGCATGCCTTCTGCCAGTGGAGCCTGGAGTACAAAATCGCTCTTAGACACCTGTGGGGATCATGCCTTCTGCCAGCAGAGCCTGGGGAACAAGCCCATGCTAGAACAGCCAACAAGAGCTTTGCCTTCTGCCAGTGGAGCCTGGCGGCGAGCTCCCAGGCTGGAAAAGCTCACCTGCAGATTGAACTCAGTTTGTACCCACCACCAACATTTGCAGCCAACATCCCCACCAGATCAGGAAGAATCAACTTCCAGCCCCACACGCCCAAAGAGTGGATCTCCCAATGGCAGGTAACTTGCTCTCTTTCAAGTGCTGCGTGTGGACTTGAACAGGGAGAGAGCAACATGAAAGACACCTGAAGCCTTTCCTGGTGGGAAGGCTTCTGGGCTGCAAACTGCAAACAGCAGATGTGGGCCCATTCCCCGACCCACTCCCCACAGAGTGCTTGAAACAAGATCTGAAAACCAACCCAACTGGGTTAACAGCAGGAGAGAAACACAGTAGCAAATAAGCCTTTTCACAGGGTGGAGCCTGAGGCAGGTGTGAGTTACCCCCCTCCATTGAGTGATCTATATTGAAAGGACCTTGGAACAGAGAATCATTGACTAGCTTCAGAGCAACAAAACCAAAGAGGAAAGATAGAGAGGGAAGAGAGACGTGTTACAAATGAGGACAGATTAATGAAAAACTATAGGCAAGCTTCAGAGTCTTAAAGAGACAGTGCCTGAAAAAGCAGCTATTAGAGCACAAACAATGGAAGCATCTCCAGAATGACCTGCCCCGAAAACAGTCACAGAAATCAGAGTTTGGATGGCTAAAATAAATATAGAGAACCACAAGAAACTAGAAGCAAAACTCACTGAAGTTGTACAGGAAGTAAAAACATAGTTGGTCAATTGCAGAAAGGCCCATTCTGAAATAATGGAAATGAAGAACGTCATCCTGGAACTTAAAAACAGTAATAAGCATAGAAAGCAGGATGAGTCAGGCAGAGGAAAAAATCTCAGAACTTGAGGACCAAAATATGAAACTAACCCAGCTGTTAAAAACAGAAAAAGGCTCAAAAAGAAGGCACAGAGCCTCCAAGAGACATGAGACTATTTCAAGAACCCAAATCCATGCCTGATTGGTATCCCTGATGCAGAAAGAAAAACTGAGAAGACTATGGAACAAGCATTCCATGAGGTAATTCATGAAAACTTTCCACTTCTTGTTAAAGAGGTGACCATTCAAGTGCAAGATATTCAAGGAACCCTTGCAAGGTATCACATTAGAAGAACATCCCGAAGACACATAGTAATCTGCCTCCACAAAGTAAGCATGAAAAAAAATTCCTAAAAGCAGCAAGAGAAAAAGTCAGACCACATACAGGGGGACACCCATCAGAATCACTCCACACTTTCTGTGGAAATACTAGAAGCCATAAGGGAATAGAGACCCATCTTTAATATTCTTAAAGATAAGCAATTCCAGCCAAGCATTTCCTACCCTGTCAGGCTAAGCTTTAGCAGTGACAGAGAATTAAAATTCTTCCCAGACATCCAATCCCTAAGAGAATATGCCGCCTCTAGACCAGCCCTTCAGGAGATGCTTAAGAAAGTGTTGAAAACAGAAAAAAAAAGAATGATCATACCCATCACAAAAGTACAGGCAAGCACAGAGTTAACAGAGCATGCAGAGCACTCACAAAACTGAAAATACACACATATACAAATATGAAAGTAAAAAGGAAGTAAAGCAACCTCCTAAGAGCCCTATGTCAGGGATAAACTCTCACATTTCAATAATTCATTTGAACATGGATGAACTGAATGCACCACTGAAGAGGCACAGAATGGCAAACCAAACAAAGAAGCATGATCCAGTGGTCTGCTGCCTCCAGGAAACTCATCTCACTACAAAGGACACCCACAGGCTCAAAATAAAAGACTGGAAAATGATTTTTCAGGCAAATGGAAAACAGAAGAGAGCAGGGATAGCACTATTCTGATATCAGACAAAGCAGACTTCAAACCATCAAAAGTTAAAAAGGACACAGAAGGACACTACATAAAGATACAAGGCTCCATCTACCAGCAAGAACTATCCATCTTAAACATATATGTACCCAACACAGGAGCACCTGGTTTTATAAAACAACTGTTAAGTAAACTAAGAGAGGACACTGACATTCACACAATCATAGTTGGAGACCTAAATACTCCACTAACAGCCCTAGACAGATCATCAAGTCAAAAAACTAACAAGAGATTTGGAGCCTTAACTCTATGCTTGATCAAATGGATTTAATCTATTGAACACTCCACACAGCATCTACAGAGTATACATTCTGCTCATCAGCACATGAAACATATTCTAAGTTCAAGCACATTCTTGGACATAAATCAAGCACGAACAAATTTCAAAAGATTGAAATAACATCTTTCATCTTCTCAGATCACTGTGGAATAAAAATAAATATTGCCATCAACAAGATCCCCCCAAAACACATAAAGATATGAACAACAGCAAACATGTATTGAATGACTTCTGGGTCAACACAAAAAGACAGAAATAAAAAAAATTCCTGGAAATAAACAAAAACAAAGACACATCTTACCAGAATCTCTAGGATTCCATGAAATCAGTGTTAAGTGGAATTTCACAGCATTGCATGCTCACATCAAGAAAACAGAAAGATCACAAGTAAACAACCTAACATCACACCTAACAGAGCTGGAAAGGCAAGATCATATAAATCCTAATTTCAGTAGAAAAATCCAGATCACTAGGATAAACTCACAATTGCAGAATATAGAAGAACAAAATGTCATAGAAAGAATTAACTAGAAAAAACCTGGTTCTTTGAAAAAGATAAATAAAATTGATGTATTCTTGGCCAGATTGACAGAGAGATGTTTCTGAAGAAGAGAAGAGAAGAAAGTCCAAATAAACACAATTAGAAGTGAAAAAGGCAAAGTCACAACTGACACTGAAGAAATTGAAAAGATTATCATGGATTACTATGACTATCTGTAAAGTAGAAAATTTAAAAGAAATGGAGGACTTTCTGACATCACACAACCTCCCAAGGTTGAAAGAAGAAGAAATTGAAACTCTAAACAGAGCAATAACAATCCAAGAAATTGACTCACTAATAAGAAACTTCCCTACCAAAAAAAAAAAAAAAAAGCCCTGGACCAGATGGCTTCCCTGCTGAATTTTAAAGACATACAAGGAAGAGCTGATACCAATCTTATTGAAAGTATTCCAGGCACTGAGAAAGATATAATTCTCCCTATATCATTTTATGAAGGGAACATCACACTTATACCCAAACCTGGCCAAGATCCAACAAGGAAAGAGAATTACATGCCAAGCTCCTTGATGAACATAGATGTAAAAAGTCTCAACAAGATTCTAGCAAATTGGAACCAACAACACATCACAAGGATCATCCACCATGACAAGGTGAGCTTCATTCCTGTGATGCAGGGCTGGTGCAACATTCACAAGACCATAAATATAATTCAGTACATTAACAGAGGTAAAATTAAGAACCATATTATTATCTCATAAGACACAGAAAAAGCACTCAACAAAATCCAGCATCCCTTATTGATAAAAACCCCTGAGCACCTAGCCATAGAAGGAACATTCCTGAAAACAATAAGAGCCATCTATGATAAACCCACAGCCAACATTTTGCTCAATGGGCAGAAATTAGAAGTATTCCCCTTGAGAATGGGAACTAAACAAAGATGCCCACCCTCACCCGTCTTATTCAACATGCCAGAAGTCCTTGCAAGAGCAATCAGGGCAAGAGAAGGAAATCAGGGGTATTCAAATACAAAAAGAGGAAGTTAAGCTATCCTTCTTTGCAGATGATATGATTCTATACCTAGAAACCCTAGAGAATCTGTCAAAAGCCTCCTCACACTGGTAAATGACTTTAGTAGTCTTGGTTTACAAAATCAACATGCAAAAGACAGTTGCATTTCAACATCCAGCAACAAGCAGGTGGAGAACCAAATAAAAGCACAACTGCATTCATAATAGCCACCAAAAATGAAATGACTTGGCATCCACCTTACCAGAGAAGTGAAAGACCTTTACAATTAGAACTACAAAATGCTGCTCAAAGAAATCAAGGATGCCACAATCAAATTAAAAAAAAATTCCATGCTCATGGCTTGAAAGATTCTATATTGTCAAGATATCCATCCTTCCCAAGGCAGTCTACAGATTCAATGCAATACCCATCAAACTGCCAACATCATTTTTCACAGACCTGGAAACAACAATACAGAAATTTATAGGGAAACAGAAAAGAGCACGAATAACCAAAACAATCCTTGGCAAAAGGAACAAAGCAGGAGGTACCACACTTCCAGACTTTAAACTTTATTACAAAGCTACAGGAACCAAGACAGCCTGGTATTGGTACAGGAATAGGCACACAGACCAATGGAACAGGACAGAGATTCCAAAAGTAAAAACACAGTTTCTCAGCCAACTCATCTTTGCAAAGTCACCAATAACAATCATTGGTGAAAGGAGACCATATTTAGCAAATGGTGCAGTGAAAACTGGTCAGTCACATGCAGATGAATGAAACTGGAACTCTACTCAACACCATATACAAAAATCAACTCTGGTTCAAACCTAAACATAAAATGTCAAACTTTAAGAATCCTAGAAGACATACAAATGGCTCACAGGTGTATGACAAAATATTCAACAACATTAATCATCATTGAGATGCAAAACAAAATGACAGTGAGATATCATTTTACCCCACTTAAAATGGCTTTTTCAAACAGACAGGAAATAATGGATGCTGGCAAAGATATGAAAGGGAATCTTTGTACACAATTGATGAGAACGTAAATTAGTATAGCCACTATGGAAAACTGTATGCAATATCCTGCAAAAATGAAAAATAGAGCTACCATATAATCCAGCAATTCTATCAAGGGTATATACATATCTAAAAGAAAGAAAATCAATATATCAAAGAGATATTTGTATTCCAATGTTTATTGCAGCACTGAATAGATTCCATATTTTATTACAGCTAAAATATGGAATCATTAACAGATGAATGGACAAATAAAATGTATATAGACACAGTAGAAAATTACTTATTTATAAAAAGATCGAAATTCTGTCATTTGCAGCAACATGGGTGGAACAGAAGGTCATTATGTTAAGGAAATCAGCCAAGCACAAAAAGAACAAATATTGCATGCTCTTGCTTACATGTGGGAGATACAAAGGTGTATCTCATGAAAACAGAGAGTAGGTTGGTGGTTACCAGAGGCCAAGAAGGAAAGAGAGAAGGGGAGGATAAAGACAAGTTGATTAATTGGTATAAATATGCAGTTAAATAGACTAAATAAGACCACATGTTTGATAGATGAATAGGTTGACTATAGTTTTCTAAAAAAATTATTATTTATTTAAACTTATTCATTTATTATAAAGATGTGGGGTACAATTAAGGGTTAGGTATATAAACACCAATCACGCAGGTACCCTTGTTGATGAGGGATGCCCCTCCCTCCCCTAGCAGTTTCCCTCAATTGCCAATCCCACCCCCCTCCACTGACAGTTTTCCATTACAACCAATCGCTTTCTTACAGCATTATAATTGTTCAAAGTCACCTTATGAGTGAGAACATATGGAACGCTGTTCTTTGTTTCTGTGACAAACCACTGAGTATGATCGACTCCAAATCCATCCAAGTTGCTGCAAAGTCCATATGTTTGTCCTTCTTTATGATTGCATAATATTCCATTGTGTATATGTACCACATTTTTTTATCCAGTTCAGCTTCAATGGGCAACAGGGTTGGTTCCATGATTTTGCTATTGTGAATAGAGCTGCAACAAACATATGTGTGCAGGTATATTTTTCTAGAAATATTTGAGTTCCTCCAGGTATATTCCCAATAAAGGAATGGCTGGGTCATAAGGAAGGTCAATTTCTAGTTCTTTCAGAAATCGCCACACTGTCTTCCAAAGAGGTTGTACTAGTCTGCATTCCCACCACTAGTGTAGAAGTGTTCCTTTTTCTCCACATCCTCACCAGGATCTGTTGTTGTTTGTTTTATTAATGATGGCCATTCTTACAGATATTAGGTGGTATCTCAATGTGGTTTGGATTTGCATTTCTCTGATGATGAGTGAGGCCGAGCACTTTTTCATGTGTCTGTTGGCTGCCTGTATATCTTCTTTTGAGAAATGTCTATTCATGTCTTTGCCCAGTTTTTAAAGGTGTTGTTTGTGGTTTTTCCTTTTGGTGCATTTTAGTTCCTTGTAGATCCTGGATGTTAGGCCTTTGTCAGATATAGAGTTGTCAAATATTTTTTCCCATTCTGTGGGATGTCTCCTGCTCTCTTGATGGTTTCTTTTGCTTTGCAGAAGCTCGTTAATTTGATGAGGTCCCACATGTCTATCTTATTTCTTCAGGTATTGGCCTTTAGGGTTCTGAATAGGAATTGGTTGCCAATTCCAATTTCCTTAAGGGTGTCTCCTGCGCTTTCTAAGATTCTTATAGTTTGAGGTTTTGCATTGAGGTCTTTGATCCATTTAGAGTTAATTTTTGTGTATGGTGATAGATAGGGGTCCTGTTTCAATCTTCTGCATGTTGTTAGCCAGTTTTCCCAGCACCATTTACTGAATAGGTTCTCCTCTCCTCAGTGGTTGTTGAACGCTTTGTCAAAGATGACTTGGTTGAGGAATTGAGGCTTCGCTTCCAGAATCTCTATCCTCTTCCATTGGTCTATATGCCTGTTCTTGTACCAATACCAGGCTGTTTTGATTACTGTAGCCTTATAGTAAAGTTTGAAGTCTGGAAGTATGATACCTTCTGCTTTATTTCTTTTGCTAAGGATTGTTTTGGTTATTCGTGGTCATTTATGTTTCCATATAAATTTCTGCATTGTCACTTCCAGGTCTGAGAAGGATGATGTTGGTAACTTAATGGATATTGCGTTGAATCTGTAGATTGTCTTTGGTAGGATGGACATCTTAACAATGTTGATTCTTCCTATCCATGAGCATGGAATATTTTTCCATTTCTTTGTGTCTTCTTAGATTTCTTGAGCAGTGTTTTGTAATTCTCTTTGTAAAGGTCTTTCACTTCCCTGGTTAGGAAGATGCCAAGGTATTTCATTTTTTGGTGGCTATTGTGAATGGGATTGTGCTTTTTATTTGGGTCTCTGCCTGCTTCTTGTTGGTGTATAGGAATGCAACTGTCTTTTGCACATTCATTTTGTACCCTGAGACTTTGTCAAAGTCCTTTATCAGTGCAAGCAGGTTTTTGACAGATTCTCTTGGATTTTCAAGGTGTAGGATCACATCATCAGCAAAGAGGGAAAACTTGACTTCCTCTTTTCCTAGTTGGATACCCCTGATGTCCTTCTCTTGTCTAACTGCCCAAGCTAGAACTTCCGACACAATATCGAACAAGAGGGGTGAAAGTGGGCAGCCTTGTCTTGTTCCAGTTTTCAGGGGAAATGTTTCTAGTTTCTGTCCATTTAGCAATGTGTTAGCTGTGAGTTTGTCGTAGATGGCCCTTACTAGTTTTATGTATACCTATACCTAGGTGTTTGAGGGTTTTTATCAAGAAGGGATGCTGGATTTTATCCAAAGCTTTTTTTGCATCTAACGAGATAATCATGTGGTTCTTGTTTTTATATCTGTTGATGTATTTGATGACATTTATGGTCTTGTGAATATTGGACCACCCCTGCATCCTGGGGATGAAGCCTACTTGGTCATGGCGGATGATCTTTGAGGTGTGTTTTTGGATCTGATTTGCTAGAATCTTGCTGAGGATTTTTGCATCTATGTTCGTAAGATATATTGGCCTGTAGTTCTCTTTCTTTGTTGGATCTTTACCCTGTTTGGGTTTCAGTGTGCTGTGAATTTTGTAAAATGATTTGGGGAGAATTCCATCTTTCTCAGTTGCCTGGAATACATTCAGTCAAATTGGCATCGGCTCCTCCTTGTACATTTTGTAGAATTCTGCAGGAAAGTCATCTGGTCCAGGGCTTTTTTTAAAGGTAGTTTTTGTATGACAGAGTAAATTCCCTGGATTGTTATTGGTCTATTTAGTGTCTCAATGTCTTCTTGTTTTAACCTGGGAAGGCTGTGTGATGTCAGAAAGTCCTCCATTTCATCTAGGTTATCAAGTTTGTTTCCATATAGGTGTACATAGTAATCTCTGATAATTCTTTGTATTTCTTTGGGGTCAGTTGTGATTTGATCTTTTGTATTTCTGATGGTGTTTATTTGGGCTTCTTTCCCCCTCTTTTTCTGGTTCATTCTGGCTGGAGGCCCATCAATCTTGTGAAATCTTTCAAAGAACCAGCTTTTTTTTGTTTGATGTTTTCTATGGTATTTTTGTCGACTATGTCCCATATTTGGGCTCTTATTTTGGTGATTTGGATTCTTCTGCTAAAGTTAGGGTTTTGGTGGTCTTCTCTTTCCAGCTCCCTTAGGTGATTTGTTAGGCTCTCCACTTGTGATCTTTCCATTTTCTTGATGTGTGCTCCTAGAGATATAAATTCCCCTCTGAGAACTGATTTCATCACATTCCATAGGTTTTGGTGAGATATTTCTCCATTTTTGTTTGTTTCCAGGAATCTTTCAATTTCTTCTGATTTCAGTGTTAACCCATTCGTTGTTCAGCATCATGGTGTCTAGTGTCCATGTCTTTGTGGGCTTTGGGGAAATGTTGGTTTTGATATTTATTTTTAGTCCACTGTGGTCTGAGAATGTGCGTGGCAAGATTTCAACCTTATGGAACTTGTTTATGCTTGATTTATGGCCAAGGACGTGATCGATCATGGAGTATGTTCCGTGTGGTAATGAGTAGAAAGTATATTTTGTGGTTGTTGGGTGGAATAATCTATAGGTATGTACTAAGTCCATTTGGTCATGTGTCAAGTTTAGGTTCTGGATCTCCTTGTTGATTTTTTGCCTCGATGATCTATCTAGGGCTGTCAGTGGGGTATTTAAGTCCCCTGCTATAATAGTGTTAGAATCAATATCTTTTTTGAGTTTATTTAGTAGTTGCTTCATAAATGCTGGTGCTCCTGTGTTGGGTGCATATATGTTTATGATGGATATTCCTTGTTGATGGATTGAAACTTTTATCATTATGTAGTATCCTTTTGTATCTTTTTAAATTTTTGATAGCTTAAAGGTTGCTTTGTCTGATATTAAGTTTGAAACTCCTACCTTCTTTTGTGGTCCATTTGCCTGGAAATTCGTTTTCCATCCTTTAACTTTGAGTCTGCGTGCATCCCTTGTGGCGAGATGGTCTCCTGGATGCAGCAAATAATGGGATCATGGTTTCTTATCCAATCCGCCATTCTGTGCCTTTTCAGTGGTGCATTTAGTCCGTTCACATTCAGGCTGATTATTGAAATGTGATTGCTTATCCCTGTCATGAGGTTTTTATAAAGTTTTTTTCTGTTTGCTTCTTTTCTTTTGGCTTTTATTAGTGTATGCATGTGTTTTCAAGTTTCTTGTTGTGCTGTATTTTCTGTTGATTCTGTGCTCTGGTGTTCTCTTGGGAAGTGTGTAGTGCTTCTTTTTTTCTTTCCTCTGTGCTTAATACCTTTAAGTGTCTCCTGTAGAGCTGGTCTGGAAGCTGCATAATCCCTTAGGGATTGGATGTCTGGGAAGGATTTTAATTCTCCATCATTGATGAAGCTGAGCTTGGCTGGATAGGAAACTCTTGGTTTAAATTGCTTACCTTTGAGGTTTTTGAATATAGGGCTCCAGTCCCTTCTTGCTTGTAGTGTTTCTGCTGATAGGTCTGCTGCTATTCTGATTGGTTTTCTCTGGTAGGTAGTCTGACCTTTCTCTCTTGCTGCCTTTAGTATCTTTTCTTTTGTGCCTACTTTGTGTAGGTGAATTACTATGTTTCTAGGGGTTGGTCTTCTCTTTTGATGTCTTGTGGGGGTTCTCTGTATCTCTTGTGCTTGGCTCATCACATCTCTGGTGAGATGGGGAAAGTTTTCTTGGATTACCTCCTGGAATACTTGTTCCACGTTGTTCTCATTTTCCCTTTCTTCTTCTGGGATAACAATCAGGCATAGGTTAGGCCTCTTGATATAATCATACATCTCTTGTAGGCTTTGTTCCTTCTTTCTGAGTCTTTTTTTGTGATGTTTTTTAAAGATCGGGTTAATTCCATGTTGTGGTCTTCAAATTCTGAGATTCATTCTTCAGCTAGATTGATTCTGCTTTCCATGCTTGTCATCTTGTTATTTATTTCCTGGATGAAGTTTTTTATTGCCAGAATCTCTGTTACAAGTTCTTTCAGTGTTGCATCTTGTCTTTCTTGAGTCTTATTCACTCTTTCCAACCATTCCCTGATCCCTGTCGTATTTTGGGGCCAGTTGTTGGTGACTTCCATTGTTTGGGCATCAAGGTCTGATTTCTCAGGGGTTTTGTCTTTGTTAGACTTGAAATTGCCTGAGGTCTTCCTTTGACTTTTCCTCATTTGTGACAGATAGCTTGTTTTTTTTTTTCTTCTTTAGTTCTGTTATTCAGTGTCAGTGGGAGAGGCTTTCCCTTCTGATGTTTGCTCAGTCCTCTACTCTTCCTTCATCCGGACTCTGGATTTGTTCTATTTTGAAATAGGATGGTGGATGGGAAGTTTTGCTGTCTCTTGTAGTTTTTGAAATCTGAGTAATGTGGGGGATGGGGTGCTAGGAGTCAGATGCTACTTGCAACTTAAAATATTCACTTATTATGGTATGTTTTCCCTGAGATTCACTCCCCACCACCATTCTATATGTTTCTGCAAAGAAGAAACCAATCCACACCACAAAACAATCTGCAACAATAACCAAGCAAGACAAAGCAAACCCCAACAACAGAAAAACCCCAAGAAAACTAAACACACACACGCCTAGTACGAAGTAAATAGAGAAGAAAGACAAAAAGACTTAAGGGGGAGAATAAGGAAAAAGAAAATAAAGAGAGAGAAAAAAAGAAAAGAATAAAAGGGGGGGTGGATTCAGGTGGAACCCGCACACCTCACACATATATTGACACATCCCTTAAATTATAAAAAATGAATACAAAAAACCCCCAAAAGAACAAAAGAGGAAAACCATCAGCAAAATCAAAAGATGAACACTCAATCATTCACATACACACACAGAGAATGACAAATAAAAGCAGAAAGAAACGGAGAACGAAAAGGGAAAAAAATTTGGAAGGCGATGCAGGTCAAAGCCTCACATACACATTCATGTACAAAGGAATAATATTTTAAAAATACATGAACTAACAAACAGAAAATTTTTAAAATTAAAAAATAATTGAAAATTTGAAAAAACAAAAAAGAACAAAACAAAAAACAAAGACAAAAAAGCCTGTCCTCTTTTGGCAGGCTCTGTAGTTGATCCTCTAATCAGATCTCTCCTGCAGAGTCACCTCTTTCACTCTCTCCTCGGGAGTGGAGCAGGGAAGGAGGAGGGGCAGTGGAGGTGGGTGGGGCTGCAGTCCTCCCCTCTCACTCTCCTATGGTCAGGGGGAGCTCTCTGTTGGGGATGTACAGGATAGTCTCTTCCCCAGGTATGTACTCTCACAAGGTTGCCCCAGGCAGGCCTGTCCTGGAATGGGCTTCTCCTATTGCAACTGATGTCCAGGCTTTGTCTGGGTTTGTCCGTCTCAGTCGTGGCCCAGCTGTGTGCATCTGACGTTCAGAGGATTGCTGGGGAGGAGGGGGTTTGGGTGAGCCCAGACTCACCACTGATCTCTTTGGAGTTCTTCCCCATCCTTTTCTGGCCACACCCTTTATCCCATGGCTGGATCAGGGTAGGGGGTGGGGCATCTGGAACTCAGCACTCTCAGGTCTCTCTGAAGTTTGTGCTCTCAGAATATTTCCTTGGGACCACAATCCAGTCCTGAGTAGTTGATCTGCCATTCACAGAGACTGGATCTCTGGGCTGTGTCCACAGCCCCTTCTAGTGCCTTGTTAGGTCTCTCTCCTATTTAAATGGTAAGGGAGTGCCTGGAGCAATTGTTTGTGTGTTGCTTAGGCAACAAGTTGGGGGCTGGGGGGTGGGGAGCTGGGTGAAGCAGTGCAAATCTCTGCCTGGAAAATGGCTGTGGTGGGAGGCTTCTCACCAGGCATATATTCCTCTCTCCGGATTCCCCAGATGCTCTCTCTCCAAAAGTCAAATCCTGCACTCCAGCAGGTCCGGTATGCCAGGTGATGGTGTTCCCCAGGTGCCAGGTGCTGGGAATCAGCTGAATTCAGCAGGCTTTTCTCAGGCGCATTCCTGCAGGCAGCAGAAGTTTCTGTGCCATACTTGGGAGCTGAGCTCTAATTTCAGTGGGAGTTTGCATTTGCCCTCAGAGGGGGCACCGGGGTGCATGCAGCCGAGTATCCCCTCAGATGGACTTTCATGCTCCCACCAGCGCCTGTCTACTCACATGGAGAGTCTTTATTGTCACTTGCCTCCACTGAGATTTTTACAGCCTGACCTGTCAGCTGCCATCATAAGCTCAACTATAGTTAACAATACTCTATTGTACATTTCAAAATAGCTCAAAGAGATAATTCACATGTTCCTAGTATAAAGATAAATATTTAAGGTGATGGATATCCTAGTTACCCTAATTTGATCTTTACATATTATATGAATGTATCAAAATATATCTTCCCCCAAAATATGTACATCTACTATATATCAATTAAAAAATTGTTTAAACGTCAGTGCAATTTCAGGTTGATGGATTTTTTGGATTAATAATGTTAAGTAATTATAGTTTTCTCATAGTGGTACATCCAAAAATTAAAAAAATCTTTTTATTGATTTATTTTAGAGACGAGGCCTCACCAAGTTGTCCAGGCTGGCCTCAAACCCCAGGCTCAAGCATTCTTCTTGCCTCTGCCCCCCATTATATTGCAATTAAAGGCGTGAGCCACCACGCCCCAGCTCAAAAACTTTTTAAAAAGAAAAAGCAAACTAGAATTTTAAAATCTTTTATTTTATTTTATATATATTTTAAAGAACTTTAAAATCTTAAAAAACTGAAAATGCAACCTACGAATGGGATGAATATTTGTGAGTAATAAATCTGATAAGGGGTTAATATCCAAAATATGTAAGGAGTTCACTTAACTCAACAGTAAACAAACAAACACAAAATAAATAAGTAGATTAAAAAATGGGTAAAGGACCTGAATAGACATTTTTCCAACAAAGACATAAAAATGACCCAGTGGTATATGAAAAGATGCTCAACATGACTAATCACCAGGGAAATGCAAATCGAAACCACTATGAGATATCACCTCCCACCTGTTAGATTGACTACTATCAAAGAGACAAAAAATAATAAGTGTTCATGAAAATGTGGAGAAAAAGAATCCTCATACACTATTGGTGAATATGTAAGTTAGTACAGCCCTTATAGTATGGAAGGTACCCAAAAAATTAAAAGTAGAACTGCAATATGATCCAGAAATCCCTCTTCTGGGATTGACATAATTCCTGACATCATTTTTAAAAAGAAGTTAAGTTCAATGCACATGTAATTTTGACTTACAGCACATTTTCCAGGAATCTAAGTTGTTGAAAGTGCAAGAACTGTTTGTATATGACCAATCATGCACAGAAAATGAGGGCAACTGAGGATAACAGAATCTTCTGGGTACATACCCAAAGGAAATGAAATCATCACCTCATAGAGATATCTGCACTCCTATATTCATCATAGCATTATTCACAGTAGCCAAAATATCAAAACAGTGGAAGTGCCCACTGATTTTATTAAGTTTTAAAAATGAAGGCAATCTTGTCATTTGCAAAAACAAGGATCAATCTGGAGGACATCATGATATAATGATATAAGACAGACACTGAAAGATACTACATAATTTCTCTTACATGTGGAGTCTAAAAAAAGAGTCAAATACATAGAAACAGAGAATAGAACAGTGGCAGAGGCAGGCGGGGGTGTCAGGGGAGGTGTAGGGTAAAATGTACAAAGTAAGCAGTTACGTAGGATGAATAAATCTAGAGATTTAAAGTATTACATGGGGACTATAGTTAATCATACTGTATACTATGAATTCTTGTAAGAGAGTAGATTTTAGGTACTTTTATCACAAAAAAGGTAACTGTGAGACAATGTATATGTTAAATTGCTTACCTGTAGTAATTTGAAATAATGAAATGAAATTTATTTATTTGTATTTCAAAAATCATGTTGTATACCTTAAATTTTTACAATAAAAACAAACAAATAGATACACACCCATGTTAAAATAAACAGAGTTACTCCTCTGCAAATAAAAAAAGCCATGGCTCTGCTGCTGGAGTCTCTGCCATTGTCTCTGTTAAGTTTACTGCTTAGGAAATATTGAATGTGACTACCTCCTCAGTATTTCCAGGGATGCTGCATCTCAAATAAATGTCCATGATCAAAGAGTGCAGCAACTAATTTGAAAGAGGTGATGGCTGAAAAATTCACAGGCTTTGCTACCTGCTGAAACAATAAAAGGATATAGATAATTCAAAAAGGCACCAGAGCCATAAAAATTTTAAAAATTGAGAAATCAACTGTACAAGAAAATATTAAGAAACTAGGATTACTTCCTCTCACCTCAGAAGACTCTTTATGGGTTTCACATACAGGCAGGCTCTGACTCACAGCAGTTTGCATTTAATAATCACCCTGATGATTATACCCAACTTATTTTTGATACTTATGACAGGCATGGTCATAGATGCGACCCATCCAGATTGGAGGAAATGAATTCCAATTTAAACAGAACAAAAACAACTATATATCTATATCTATATCTATATCTATATGTACGTCTATGTCTACATCTACGTCTACGTCTACGTCTACATCTACATCTACATCTATATCTATATCTTAGTTGGAGTCTCCGTCACCCAGGCTGGAGTGCAGTGGCACACTCATGGCCACCCCAGTGTCAACCTGCTGGGCTCTGGCGATCCTTCTGCCTCAGCCTTCCAAGTAGCTAGAACTACAGGCGCACGCTACCATGCCCAGCTAATTTTTTTTTTTTTTTGGATTTATTGTAGAGACGAGGTCTCACCAAATTGCCCGGGTAGGTCTTGAACCTGCGAGCTCAGACAATCCACTCTGACCTCCCAAAGTGCTGAGATTACAGGCTGAGCCACTGAGTCTGGCCAAAAATAGGTATATTGTAATCTCTCCTTTTTATTAAGTAAGCTACAGGATACTTAATAATGAACAAAACGAGCAACAGAACAGACATCTCTGGATCATTTTCTCAAAAAGCGAAAATGTAGCCCCTGGTCTCTCAAAAGTCTTTAAAACAATGCCTGTTAAATTTCCTCAGAAAACTACGTGGCCTGTACACTGTGGATTTGTACATTTTTCTATGCATTTGTACATTAATTAAATATCTTACTTTAAAAATCACATCAGAGAAGCCTGTTTAAATTCCTTATTTCATAGAGATATTTCTTTACCTAGAAATTTGCTTTACTAAAATAAGGAAAGGATTTAAAAGAAGATACTGCTTTATATAGTTCCTGACTATAATATTACATTCTTACCTAACAGGTTACTTGAACCATATTTTAGTATTTTATATACATTTAAGAATATTTTACACTATGCAATGTACATCATTTATAGTAAACTAAATATTATATTTTGGGCTAGGAACAAAACTCTGACATCATTCCTAAAAGAAATTAAGTTCAACACACATATATAATTTCACCTTATAGCACCTTTCCCAGGAACCTAAGTTGTTGAAAGTGTCAGAACTGTTTATATATCATCAGTTATGTATAGAAAATAGGGGCAACTGAGTAAAACAGAATCAACTGGACAATTAGTACAGTATGAGAACTTGTTTTAAATAACAGCACAGTTTTCTAATAGCTAAAATTGTTTAATATTGGAATGTGTTATAAGAGAGGCTTGTGGAATCTCCTTTACTAAACTTAAAAAAATCCCTCTGCTATCAGAGATGGTATAGTGGTCTTGCTAAAGTTAAAGGCGC
The DNA here is from genome assembly GCF_000164805.1 of Carlito syrichta. Lineage (NCBI taxonomy): Eukaryota > Metazoa > Chordata > Mammalia > Primates > Tarsiidae > Carlito > Carlito syrichta. The sequence goes on along the minus strand of NW_007252220.1, from coordinate 150,653 downwards.
GTGTAGTCAATGATTTTATGATTTATGTAAGAAGCAGTTGAATGCTTTAGATAACAAGATAGCATGCAATCACAGCACTGTGTCTCATATGTTTTTGTCCAAAGGAGAGACATAGCATTGTAATGGAAGAAAACCCCCAGGATTTGGAATCAAGATACCTTACTTTTAAGTCCAAGCACTGCCTCCTTCTTGCTATGTGATCTTGGATAAGTTACTTAACATCTCTGAATCTTTGTTTCTTCTATTATAAAATGGGGATTATATTAATAACAATGCCTACTTAACCTGACAGTTGTGAGGGTCAAAAGTATGAAGAAAAACTATAAGAAAGTACTTTGTAAATGATAACAATACACACTAATTTTTATGACTTAATGCTTTTTAAAAAGTCTGAAATTAAAGACTACTTAAAAAATAACATTTTATTATGTGGTGCTACATTAATACTTAAAGTATTCCACTTGCCAACACAAAGTTCTGATATAAATAGTTTTCTTACATTGTTGAGTTAATTCAAGTCAGGTTAAGACATAATAAGTCTCTAATTTCTATTAAAATGTTTTTTTTAAATAGCAAAATAAGAGTTTGCATTACTGCTATAAATAAAAGTCTGTTCAAAGAGTAAAGGCTGAAGGAAGGTAGGTCAAAATATAGTCAGTTTTTCTTTTTTTTTGAGTTGAAGTCTCACTGTGTCACGCAGACTAGAGTGCAGTGGCCCACTCACGGCCACTGCAGCCTCGACCTGCTGGGCTCTGACAATCCTTCCGTCTCAGCCTTCCAAGTAGCGGGAACTACAGGCGCATGCTACCATGCCCAGCTAATTTTTGATTTATTGTAGAGATGAGGTCTTGCCAAATTGCCCGGGTGGGTCTCGAACTCGCAGACTCAGGCAATCTACTCACCTCAGCTTCCCAAAGTGCTGGGATTACAGGCTGATTCAATAGTCAGCAGGAGGAGGTAAGGGAGTTAGTTGCTTGTATTGTAAGTTCTTTGGACTTGGGCAAAAACTATTTTGTTTTGTTATTAGGGATTTGGGACTGTTTTGTTTTCCTTATTCCTAGTAACATGCTTTCTTTAAAAGTAGACTTCCAGGTAGAGAATCTGGGCCTGGATAATCTAACTGGATACCAGTTTAGAAAGGCTTGCTCTCCACCTCTGCTCCCACCTTGATGCCTTTCTACATCCTCATTCAGTCTCCTTCACCCCAGATACAGTTTGTTACTACTTGGAGTTCCTACTCAAAGTTGCTGCCAGCTACTGCATTATTGGAACCAGTAGCTAAAAACTACTCTCTAATGGCTGGTATTAGCAACATAAGCAACCGTTGGAGTCATAGAAGTAGGCTAGCAACAGGTGAAGATAAAGAATATGGCTGGCAATGGAGATATATGAAATGAGAACTTAACTTTTATTTATTTTATTTTATTTTTAAAGATGTGGGGTACAATTCAGGGTTAGGTATACAAATGTTCATTATGCAGGTACCCTTGTTGATGAGGTGTACTCCTCTCTCCCCTGGCAGTTTCCCTCAACTGCCAATCCCACCCCTCCTCCCCTGGCAGTTTTCCACTACTGCCAATCCCTTTCTTGTAGTATTATGATAATTGAGAACTAAACTTTTAAGTCTCAAGATGATCCAATGATCTGGTGGGAGAAAGTTGGAAGGGCAAAGTTCTGCTTCTTTATGTTTCCTTCGTCCCTCTACCTTTTAGAAAGGTACACTACGTGCATATATAGGCTTGACCCCATTACTGTCTCTTTTTTTAGTGTATTTAAACATTCTAAAAGAGAATGAGTATAAGATTATAAAGAAAATTTAACCAATGTGAATGGAGCAGGGTAGAGAAAGGTGAACTGTTGCTTACTGATTGAATTAAAGCTTTGCACTCAAGCAAAATATGAGTGACCACCTGGCAGGATTGTTTACAAACATACATAGCACTGTTTATTATGTTTCCTGATTTATTGATTCATTATATAAATCTTGGTGTGACCAAGCTGGTAAGGAGCCTCCCAAACTGTCATCTAATCCTACAAAAGCTACCCATGTTTACTAAACAAATCTGGCTATATTTGCCCTTCTCCATCCACTTCTAAGAAGCAGTTGAACGCTTTAGATAACAAGATAGCATGCATTCACAGCACTGTGTCTCATATGTTCTTGTCCAAAGGAGAGACATAGCATTGTATTGGAAGAAAACTCCCAGGATTTGGCAATTATAAGGTTGACATACTTATAAAATATTTTTGGATACTATTTATTCGCTACTTTACATTAGGTTTATTAACATGGACTTCATAGTGCTTGATCTCCTGAGTGGAGAAAAGACTTCCTTCTGAGCTTGCTTACCTCGGTTGTCATCCTCATTGTCTTCCCAGGGTTCTTCATTTGCTAGCAGTGGGTTCTGCGACTCATTCATAGACCTCATAGGAAAGGAGTGTCCATCACCAGGGCTGGTGGGAAAAGAAAGGCAGAGAGCTATTACAACAAACACAGACTTTTTGTGACGGTAATAATCCTCTTAAAAATAGGATGCAGGAGTTGGGCTCGGTGGCTCAGCCTGTAATCCCGCGCCTTTGGGAGGCTGAGGTGAGTGGATTGCCCGAGCCCGCGGGTTCGAGACCCGCCTGGGCAGCAAGACCTCATCTCTACAATAAAT